>NC_079192.1:403056661-403171661 GCF_029499605.1 Hyla sarda
CTCTATCATTTATTATCGTCGATAATATTTAGCGTTTGTGTTCACGCCTTTGTAGATGACGACGCTCTCCCCAACGGCCTGGATGTCACCTTTGAGGTCACAGAGTTAAGAAGGTTAACCGGAAGTTATAACACCATGGTCGGCAACAATGAAGGCAGCATGGTAGGATACGTTTAGGGCTTGGGGAATTCATTATTTTTAAAAAATATCTAAAAAATTCAGACAAGATTTTTGCGCCATGAGTTGTAGTTCCAGTAAAACTTTTGTGAAGTATTATTGACTTTTTGATCACTTATTTTTTTTTTTTTTTTTATAAATTTTTTTTTTTTTTCCGGGATGTGACCAAAAATCAGTAATTTTTTGTGTTTTGAATTTTTCTTTATTGATCGTTATCATTTAATAGTTTGGACAGTTCTGCAAACGATAATACCAAATGTTTATTTTAATTTATTTATTAATTTATTCACTCATTCATTCGATCATCCATTTACTTTTATTTATATATTTATTTATTTTCATTTGGAAAAGGTGTTTCCTTTAATTTTTATTAGGGGGAGTGGGGGGGGGGGGCGTTATATATTTTAAATAACTAATTTTTATTTTATTTATTTTTTAAATACACTTTTTAATTGTCTGCTATATTAGGCCTCTATCACACTATAGAATGCTCCGTTTTGAAGATCCTTTATAATGACCCGTTAACAAAACCATTAAAATGGACGTTACAAAATCCCATTATAGTCTATGGGATTTTTACATTACCCGTTATTAATAATGGACGTTATTTTTTTGGACGGAGAGGTAACGGGAGAAATAGTGGCTGCTCTATTTCTTCCGTTCTTTCTCCCGTCACAAAATAACGTCCATTATTAATAATGGGCTATGAGGGGTTAATACGGGTAATGTAAAAATCCCATAGACTATAATGGGATTTTGTAACAGCAGTTTAACGTGCGTTTTTAATGGTTTTGTTAATGGGTCTTTAAAATGGAGCATTCTATAGTGTGAAAGCGGCCTTAAAGTTGTACTCCGCCCCTAGACATCTTAACCCCTATCCAAAGGATAGGAGATAAGATGTTAGATCGCCGCGGTCCCACTGCTGGGGACCCCGGGGATCGCTGCTGCCGCACCCCGCTATCATTACTGCGCAGAGCGAGATCGCTCTGCACGTAATGACGGGCAATACAGGGGCCGGAGCATCGTTACGTCACGGCTCCGCCCCTCGTGATGTCACGGCCCGCCCCGTCAATACAAGTCTATGGGAGGGGGCGTGGCGGTCGTCACGCCCCTGCCATAGACTTGCATTAAGGGGACGGGCCGTGATGTCATGAGGGGCGGAGCCATGACGTCACGCTGCTCCGGCCCCTGTATCGCCCATCATTACGCACAGGGCCAACTGGTTCTGTGCAGTAATGTTGGCAGGGCGCTGCAGCAGCGATCCCCGGGGGTCCCCAGCAGCGGGACCGCGGCGATCTAACATCTTATCCCCTATCCTTTGGATAGGGGATAAGATGCCAGGGGCGGAGTACCCCTTTAATTGGCAACTCATAAAGGCCTCGCGATGGCCTGAGAACTAATCGGCACTCTGATATTATATTGTGGGGAGAGGCCACGGGACCACTGGACCACCAGGTATTCGTATGAGAACTTTTAAAATGCCGCCATATTGATTTCACATGTCAGTCATTACCAGCAGGTATCAGCTGAAGATAGTACCCGGTACATAACGGGCATGCCGCCGGCCCGGCTTCCAGGCACACGTCATACTCCCTCACCTGACCCATGACGTAAATGTATCTCATGAGTCTGGAAGGGGTTATCCAGGAATTTTTATATATATATATAATCTCAACTGGCTCCAGAAAGTTAAACAGATGTGTAAATTACTTCTATTAAAAAAATCTTAATCCTTTCAGTACTTATGAGCTGCTGAAGTTGAGTTGTTCTTTTCTGTCTAAGTGCTCTCTGATGACACCTGTCTCGGGAACTGTCCAGAGTAGAAGCGAATCCCCATAGCAAACCTCTTCTACTCTGTGCAGTTCCCGAGACAGGCAGAAATGTCAGCAGAGAGCACTGTTGCCAGACAGAAAACAGCTCAACTTCAGCAGCTGATAATTATTGGAAGGATTAAGGTTTTTTTAATAGAAGTCATTTACAAATTTGTTTAACTTTCTGGCGCCAGTTGATATATAAAACTTTTTATTCCCTGGAATACCCCTTTAATGGAAAGGGCTCACAAAAACTTACCCCCCCCCCCCCCTTCCCCTTTTTCTCCCGACATCATACATATTTCAAGAATATGGATGGTTACTAACCCCCTAATTACTATAGAGTGCTGCTCTCCAACCTGTGGCTCTCCAGCTGTTGAAAAACTACAACAAACAGCATGCCCTGACAGCCTTCGGCTGTCAGGGCATGCTGGTAGTTGTAGTTTTTCAACAGCTGGAGAACGACAGGTTGGGGAACCTTGTTCTAGAGCAAGGTTAAGGTCTAAACAGATTTGTAAATTACTTCTATTTAAAAATCTTAATCTTTCCAGTACTTATCAGCTGCTGTACTCTCCACAGGAAGTTCTTTTCTTTTTGAATTTCCTTTCTGTCTGACCACAGTGCTCTCTGCTGACACCTCTGTCCATGTCAGGAACTGTCCAGAGTAGGAGCAAATCCCCATGACAAACCTATCCTGCTCTGGACAGTTCCTGACATGGACAGAGGTGTCAGCAGAGAGCACTGTGGTCAGACAGAAAGGAAATTCAAAAAGAAAAAGAACTTCCTGTGGAGCGTACAGCAGCTGATAAGTACTGGAAGGATTAAGATTTTTACATAGAAGTATTTAACTTTCTGGCACCAGTTGATTCTCTTCTCTGACATCTTCTCTAACTTTTCTTTTCTACAGGTTCTCGGAGTCAAACTACCCAACCTGTTCGGCCGCGCAGAGAAAATGACCTTCCAGTTCTCCTATGGGACCAAGGAGACGTCTTACGGCCTGTCCTTCTTTAAGCCGCAAGTCGGGAACTTTGAGAGGAAGTAAGAATCTTCTCCGTGGGCTGCAGATTTTATGACTTTGTTTTTCCCTTTAGGGTCTCATGAATATTTTCTCTTTGTGCAGCTTCTGCTTCAACATTTATAAAGTCACCGGTCAGTTCCCCTGGAGCTCGCTGCGAGAGACCGACCGCGGGGTGTCTACAGAAATCAATGTAAGGAACCGGGTATTTGTGGGGGGATGATCTTGGACTTATGTAGCCTTATAATCTGGGGTAACATCATGTGACCCCAGCCTTACAGCTCAGGCACTTTATCTTACATAGAGCTGCAATACCAGACACAGCTCATGGACAGGGGGGGCGCTGTTCCAGAAGGAAAGCAGCCATGTCTCTTATTCTCTACACCCTTTTCTTTTGTCCCTACAGTTTCCAATATGGAAAACCAACCACACCTTGAAGTGGGAAGGAGTCTGGAGAGAACTTGGTTGTTTAGCCAGAACAGCATCATTCGCCATTCGGGAAGAAAGCGGGCACTCCCTCAAGTCTTCTCTCTCCGTAAGTCAGATCGCCATCAAACTTTATACAGTTCATGGGCAATGAGAAGTGACATCATGTCTTTAAAGGGGTACTCCGGTGAAAAACTTTTATTTTTTATTTTATTTTTTTTAAATCAACTGGTGCCAGAAAGTTAAACAGATTTGTAAATTACTTCTATTTAAAAATCTTAATCCTTCCAGTACTTATCAGCTGCTGAAGTTCTTTTCTTTTTGAATTTCTTTTCTGTCTGACCACAGTGCTCTCTGCTGACACCTCTGTTAATGTCAGGAACTGTCCTGTTCTTTGGAGATTTGATTCTACTCTGGACAGTTCCTGACACGGACAGAGGTGTCAGCAGAGAGCACTGTGGTCAGGCAGAAAGGAAATTCAAAAAGAAAAGAACTTCCTGTAGAGCATACAGCAGCTGATAAGTACTGGAAGGATTAAGGATTTTTAAATAGAAGTCATTTACAAATATGTTTACTTTTCTAGCACCAGTTGGAATATATGTATGTGTATATGTATATGTGTGTGTATATATGTGTTTTCCAGTGGAGTACCTCTTTAAATTCAGTCAAATATCATGTTATATCCAGAATTCCGCTCTACAATGCTTACAATCTGTCAATATTCTGGGTGCTGACAGACCTAACAGCAAGGCAGATCTACAGTATTGTAATGCATTCTTGTGTCCTGCATAGCGATATCTTAAAGGGGTACTCCGCTGCTCATGTGTGATGGCATAGCCCCGCCCCCTCATTGCAAGTCTATGGGAGGGGGCGTCACGCCCCCTCCCACAGACTTGCAATGAGGGGGCGGAGCTATGACGTCACGAGCTCCAAACGTTGAGCAGCAGAGTACCCCTTTAAGGCCTCATTCACATCTGACTCAGAGCCTCTATTTGGGGCCTCGGTCACAGAATCATTTAACTGCCAAAAAAAACGGAGCTTAGCGGATTCCATTGACTTTAACGGGGGGTATATCTGGTTTCTGACTTTTCTCCTTCTATTTAGCAGGATTTTTGCAGCATTTTTTTTGTTTTGTTTTTTTGCTTGGGGCCTGATAATAATAAAAAATTTTTTTGCGATGGAGCCCCCTGAAGAGATCTCCAACACAGATGTGAACATGGCCTGATAGTTCGGCAAATTCACACAAGACTTTGTGATGTTACGGGAGCCACCCCTCCTCCTGTGCCCCCAGTCATGAACTGATTTTTTTTCCCCATTATATTTATATACACGTTAGTTGCCACTTTGTATAATTTTTTTGTCTCAATATGCAACTTATTGTGTACGTCACACACTGCAGTGCTTCAATATTGCTATGTGAGGCGCCATTCACAACATGATTTTCTCCGGGCGGGGAAAATTAAGAAAACCACCTGCCGTCATATCCCCGCCGGACACGTGCTGCACCCCATTCATTTCAGCTAGTGACTCCGGTCGTCTCATTTTTGGACCGTATCAGTTTTTGTTAAAGGGGTACTCCGCTGCTGGAGCTCATGACATCATAGCCCCGCCCCCTCATGATGTCACTCCGCGCCCCCTCAATGCAAGTCTATGGGAGGGGGCGTGACAGTCGTCACGCCCCCTCCCATTGACTTGCATTGAGGGGGTGGGGGTGTGATGTCATTAGGGTGCGGGGATGTGACATCACGAGCGTTCCAGCGTTCGGAACAGTTTGTACCCCTTTAACAGGCTGAAAACCTTGGTCTGCTGCGGTTTCGGTACGGCAACAAAAACTGTTACGGTTCGAAAATGACCCGACCGGATTCACTAGCTGACTCCGTCCGGCTTATTGAAATGAATGGGTTGCGGCGCGGGTCCAGGGGGCATACGGCAGCTGCCGTTTTTTTAATTCGCCCTTTTGGATCCGGCTTCCGTGATGTGAATGCACCTTAATATGCCTAGTAAGCTCTGGTACATCGCAAGGGCCCAATTTAAGACTCCCAGGTACCACGCCAACCAATTGGCACTCTCCTTCTCCCGGCTCGTGATCGGCCGGGTACTGAACACTCAGACCCCAATGACCTTACTCTATGACATGTGAAATGGTTTTTTTATTTATTTTATAATTTGTTTTATGATCTGGTATACACTTCACCTATATCTGACACATGAGTGTAATCTCTGATCTTATACAGGTCCGTATAACAATAGGTTGTAATAGACAGAAGCGTAGAATGACCCTGAACAACCTTGGCACATTTTGTCTGGTAAGAAAGTCTAGGTATTTGGAGAAATACTCATATTTTTATTTTATTTTTTATCTTTTACAGCATTCAATGGTGATTGATTCCCGCAACTCTACAATCCTGCCAAAGAGAGGCGCCTTACTGAAGATCAACCAGGTAACCTGCCCTATACTAAGCCCATTGGGAAAGTGGAAGTCCAGCATATCTGGTATATGAGATCAATGTTATCCGACCTGTTGAAAAACTTCTACAACTGTATTGCTCTTTACACTACAATAAGCTACACAAATCCAGACATAAATGGTCATCTTATCCAGTGATTCTCACCCTGTGTGTTTCCAGTTATTGCAAAACTACAACTCCCAGACTGCCAAAGGCTTTGGGGCAGGCTGGGAGTTGTAGTTTTGCAATAACTGGAGACACACATGGTGAGAATCACTGAATAAGATGACCATTTGTGTCTGGATTTGTGTAGCTTATTGTAGTGTAAACAGCAATACATATGTACTGCCATGTAATATACCATCTTCGTCACATTCCAGCAGCATATAGCTCCCCCCTTCCCTGCATGCAGTCTCTGTAAATGACAGTAATACAGAAAATAGACAGGGAGGAGGAGGACGAAGCTGCAGCTCCATGACATGTATATGCTGTGAGAGGAGAGGAGGGGGATACAGCTGCAGCTCTGTGACATGTATATGCTGTGAGAGGGGAGGAGGGGGACACAGCTGCAGCTCTGTGACCTATATATGCTGTGAGAGGGGAGGAGGGGGACACAGCTGCAGCTCTGTGACATGTATATGCTGTGAGAGGGGAGGAGGGGGATACAGCTGCAGCTTTATGACATGTATATGCTGTGAGAGGGGAGGAGGGGGATACAGCTGCAGCTCTGTGACCTATATATATGCTGTGAGAGGGGAGGAGGGGGATACAGCTGCAGCTCTGTGACATGTATATGCTGTGAGAGGGGAGGAGGAGGACGAAGCTGCAGCTCCATGACATGTATATGCTGTGAGAGGAGAGGAGGGGGATACAGCTGCAGCTCTGTGACATGTATATGCTGTGAGAGGGGAGGAGGGGGACACAGCTGCAGCTCTGTGACCTATATATGCTGTGAGAGGGGAGGAGGGGGACACAGCTGCAGCTCTGTGACATGTATATGCTGTGAGAGGGGAGGAGGGGGATACAGCTGCAGCTTTATGACATGTATATGCTGTGAGAGGGGAGGAGGGGGATACAGCTGCAGCTCTGTGACCTATATATATGCTGTGAGAGGGGAGGAGGGGGATACAGCTGCAGCTCTGTGACCTATATATGCTGTGAAAGGGGAGGGGGGGACACAGCTGCAGCTCTGTGACATGTATATGCTGTGAGAGGGGACGAGGGGGATACAGCTGCAGCTCTGTGACATGTATATGCTGTGAGAGGGGAGGAGGGGGATACAGCTGCAGGTCTGTGACCTATATATATGCTGTGAAAGGGGAGGAGGGGGCACAGCTGCAGCTCTGTGACATGTATATGCTGTGAAAGGGGAGGAGGGGGATACAGCTGCAGCTTTGTGACATGTATATGCTGTGAGAGGGGAGGAGGGGGATACAGCTGCAGCTCTGTGACCTATATATGCTGTGAGACGGGAGGAGGGGGATACAGCTGCAGCTCTGTGACCTATATATGCTGTGAGAGGAGAGGAGGGGGACACAGCTGCAGCTCTGTGACATGTATATGCTGTGAGAGCGGAGGAGGGGGACACAGCTGCAGCTCTGTGACCTATATATGCTGTGAGAGGGGAGGAGGGGGACACAGCTGCAGCTCTGTGACATGTATATGCTGTGAGAGGGGAGGAGGGGGATACAGCTGCAGCTTTATGACATGTATATGCTGTGAGAGGGGAGGAGGGGGATACAGCTGCAGCTCTGTGACCTATATATATGCTGTGAGAGGGGAGGAGGGGGATACAGCTGCAGCTCTGTGACCTATATATGCTGTGAAAGGGGAGGGGGGGACACAGCTGCAGCTCTGTGACATGTATATGCTGTGAGAGGGGACGAGGGAGATACAGCTGCAGCTCTGTGACATGTATATGCTGTGAGAGGGGAGGAGGGGGATACAGCTGCAGCTCTGTGACCTATATATATATGCTGTGAAAGGGGAGGAGGGGGCACAGCTGCAGCTCTGTGACATGTATATGCTGTGAAAGGGGAGGAGGGGGATACAGCTGCAGCTTTGTGACATGTATATGCTGTGAGAGGGGAGGAGGGGATACAGCTGCAGCTCTGTGACCTATATATGCTGTGAGACGGGAGGAGGGGATACAGCTGCAGCTCTGTGACCTATATATGCTGTGAAAGGGGAGGAGGGGGACACAGCTGCAGCTCTGTGACATGTATATGCTGTGAGAGGGGAGGAGGGGGATACAGCTGCAGCTCTGTGACCTATATATGCTGTGAGAGGGGAGGAGGGGGATACAGCTGCAGCTCTGTGACCTATATATGCTGTGAAAGGGGAGGAGGGGGACACAGCTGCAGCTCTGTGACCTATATATGCTGTGAAAGGGGCGGAGGGGGATACAGCTACAGCTCTGTGACATGTATATGCTGTGAGAGGGGAGGAGGGGGATACAGCTGCAGCTCTGTGACATGTATATGCTGTGAGAGGGGAGGAGGGGGATACAGCTGCAGCTCTGTGACATGTATATGCTGTGAGAGGGGAGGAGGGGGATACAGCTGCAGCTCTGTGACATGTATATGCTGTGAGAGGGGAGGAGGGGGATACAGCTGCAGCTCTGTGACATGCATATGCTGTGAGAGGGGAGGAGGGGGATACAGCTGCAGCTCTGTGACCTATATATGCTGTGAAAGGGGAGGAGGGGGATACAGCTGCAGCTTTGTGACATGTATATGCTGTGAGAGGGGAGGAGGGGGATACAGCTGCAGCTCTGTGACCTATATATGCTGTGAGAGGGGAGGAGGGGGATATAGCTGCAGCTCTGTGACCTATATATGCTGTGAAAGGGGAGGAGGGGGACACAGCTGCAGCTCTGTGACCTATATATGCTGTGAAAGGGGAGGAGGGGGATACAGCTGCAGCTCTGTGACATGTATATGCTGTGAGAGGGGAGGAGGGGGATACAGCTGCAGCTCTGTGACATGTATATGCTGTGAGAGGGGAGGAGGGGGATACAGCTGCAGCTCTGTGACATGTATATGCTGTGAGAGGGGAGGAGGGGGATACAGCTG
Organism: Hyla sarda; assembly: GCF_029499605.1. Classification (NCBI taxonomy): domain Eukaryota; kingdom Metazoa; phylum Chordata; class Amphibia; order Anura; family Hylidae; genus Hyla; species Hyla sarda. The sequence continues at coordinate 403,065,612 of NC_079192.1, forward strand.
CAGCTCTGTGACATGTATATGTTGTGAGATGGGAGGAGGGGGGACATAGCTAAGGGGGGACATAGCTACAGCTCTGTGACATTTTATATTGTGAGATGGGAGGAGGGGGATGCAGCTTCAGGCCCTCATGGGCTCACTTGTGGGGTGATCTTTTGGGGCGAATGCTATGTGACCTTTCACCTCTGGGTCATATTTGTGCTTCACAGGAGCTGGCCGGATACACTGGTGGGGACGTCAGCTTCTTAAAGGAAGATTTTGAGCTACAAGTTAACAAGAAGCTAGCATGGGACTCGGTGAGATAATATTGGAGAATCATGAATATAGAAGTATATGATCTGTGCAGTTTATATTCACAAAAATTCAGGTTTTACTTTCACTTTCCAGTGATCTGTATCACAAAAACTGATCTCCAACCCTAACAAAGATTTATGGTGATTCTAACCATTATTCCTGCTCAGCTGCATCTATGCGGGCCTATGATCAGCACAGAATTCTGGGTCTTAAAGACCATTGTACATTTGGACTTTACTGTTTTTTTATTTTTTATTTTTTTTCTTCGTATCTGTTTTAAGTCTTTTGCTATATTGCAAGCACAGTGTACAAATAATGGTACCTAATACTTTTCTAATCTCCGTAGGTGCTGTCCACTTCCCTCTGGGGCGGCATGCTGGTCCCGATCGGAGATAAACCGTCCAGTATTGCAGATCGGTGAGTAGAAGGAGATGAGCTTAGTTTATAGTGTTGTACATCTTGTTGATCATCTTTGTTGTTATATTTAGTGATTTTGATTTGTATTTATTTTGTAGGTTTTATTTGGGAGGACCAACAAGTGTGCGGGGGTTCAGTATGTACAGCATCGGACCCCAGAGCGAAGGTTAGTATTTTAAAGGGGTACTCCGGCCCCAAGACATCTTATCCCCTATCCTTCGGATAGGGGATAAGATGTCTTGGGGCCGGAGTACCTCTTTAAATAGGATGACAGAAGTATTTTTGGAAAAAATTGGAAATGGTGCCTCGAGCAGGTCATTGAGAATAGCTGATTAAGCCCAAAGCCTACAGCTAAAGTACTCCTGTAGTCTATGCAAGACCTCTTCCTATACCTATTGTGGTCAGTGTTGTCTCAACACGAAAGTTATCCCCTCTTCACAGGATAGTGGAGAACTAGTGGATTGGTGGGGGCCCAATCCCCATCTGAGAATACAGGACAAATGTCCTCCAAATGAATAGAGTAGCAGCACGCATGCACACCATTCATGTTCTATGGGGCTTCCTGAGATTGCCAAGCTCGGCCTATGGCCATGTTTGGAAGCCCCACAAGAATGAATGGCGCACATGTGCATTGCCCCTCCCTTCTTAGGGTCAGTGGTCAGATCTCCACTGATTTGCTGATTATGCCCCTTACCCTGTGGATAGGGAAAACTTCTGGTTATGAGAATACCCCATTTAACTCCCCCCCCCCCCCCCCCCCCAAGTATACACAAATTAATATGAGGTTTGTCGCGTTTTCTATGTTGTCCTTGCAGGTGACTATCTTGGTGGTGAAGCATACTGGGCGGGAGGTGTCCATCTTTACACCCCACTCCCCTTCCGTCCTGGCCGTGGCGGTTTTGGTGACCTCTTCAGGACACATTTCTTCCTTAATGCTGGAAACCTCTGCAACCTGAACTATGGTAGGGAGAACGTACATTGGATACAAATGAAGGCTGGCTTCACACGAGTGTAATATAGTTGTATTTCTGTACCTGTATTATATCCACACGTGCCAGTCTGACCATTGGTCCAATGACCTGAACAAATCCCCATGTTACAAGACTTATGTCGCTAAAATGCCACCATATTATCTTCCTGTGAAACCAGACTAAAGTATGGGTGAATTAGTGATCGTGGGAGACTGAAAGTCTTTGTATAATATGACTTTAAAGGGGTACTACCGTGCTGACAACTTATCCCCTATCTAAAGCATAGGGGATAAGTTGCCTGATCGTGCGGGGTCCCGCCGCTGGGGACCCCCGCAATCTCGCACGCAGCACCCCGCTCTCATCAAGCCCCGGAGCGAACATCTGCTCCGGGTCTGATGACGGGACCGGTGATCGTGACGTCACAGCTCCGCCCCGTGTGACGTCACGCTCCGCCCCCTCAATGCAAGTCTATGGCAGGGGCGAGACAGCTGTGATCGGCAGTCATCAGACCCGGAGCGATGAGAGCGGGGTGCTGCGTGTGAGATCGCGGGGGTCCCCAGCGGCGGGACCCCACGCGATCAGGCAACTTATCCCCTATCCTTTAGATAGTAGTAGTACCCCTTTAAAGAGTACCTGTCACCAAATAAAACTTTTAATATAGTGCTCCTTGTGTAATTAACAGACACTTTCCCATTCACTTGCTTTGAAAATTATCAACAGAAATATGTTTAAAATGTAATAGAAAAAAACGGCCACTAGGTGGCTCTGTTCTGTTCCCTGCCACAATTAATACAGAGAGTTCAGTCTCTTCCTGGCCTGCCAGGAGTCCAAACTCAGGAAGTGTTTCTCTGCACTGAGCTTGATTGACAGCTGCACAGAAGGTGAAAGCTCCACAGATTCTCACAAGAAGCTGCACAGACTTGACAGCTGGAGGATAGCCTCATTGATAGCAACGTAGACTGAAACATGCACAGAGCCTGAGCTATTCATCACAACCATGTGAGGGCGGAAGTGGTCCCCCAGCAGGCTTCAGTGATGTCCTGCCTGCTGGGAAACGCCCACTTTCTCCTGCTGGGAGCAAGAAGAATGGTAAGATACACAGCTTTTTAAAGCTCTGAATTTTTTTTTTCAGGGCTGGAGGGGTGTTAGGAGTAGTTAGGGAACATAGCCTGAGGTAGTTGAGAACAGTTTATTTGGTGACAGGTACCCTTTAAAATAAATTAGTGAATGTGGTATCATTATGAGGATTTCTCCCTTAAGCTTTTGGAGCGGTTACATTGTGTTTCTTCTTCTTGATACCCAGGTGAAGGCCCCAGAGCTCACATTCGCAGGTTGGCGGAGTGTATCCGCTGGTCCTATGGTGCGGGCATCGTGCTCCGACTCGGAAACATTGCAAGACTGGAATTAAATTACTGCATCCCCATGGGAGTCCAGAGCGGAGACAGGTATGACCGGTGCATTATAATCTACTCAAAACTGAATCGGTAGGGAATCCAATTTAGCTAAATTCACAACCAAAATAGCTAAAATTTTACAGTTTTTATTAGAAAATTCCTAAAAACCTATAACAATAATTATAAAATCAGTAAACATACAGAGTAGGGGGTCTCTTATAAGGAGACTCTCCCAAGGGTCAATCCCCAAAATTCAATCTTGGGTGAATTTTGGGGATTGACCCTTGGGAGAGTCTCCTTATAAGAGACCCCCTACTCTGTATGTTTACTGATTTTATCATTCTCATTGTTATAGGTTTTTAGGAATTTTCTAATAAAGACTGTTAAAGTTTAGCTATTTTGGTTGTTTTTGGTTCTGAATAGAGATGAGCGAACTTACAGTAAATTTTATTAGTCACGAACTTCTCGGCTCGGCAGTTGATGACTTATCCTGCATAAATTAGTTCAGCTTTCAGGTGCTCCCGTGGGCTGGAAAAGGTGGATACAGTCCTAGGAGACTCTTTTCTAGGACTGTATCCACCTTTTCCAGCCCACCGGAGCACCGGAAAGCTGAACTAATTTATGCAGGATAAGTCATCAACTGCCGAGCCGAGAAGTTCGTGACGAATCGAATTTACTGTAAGTTCGCTCATCTCTAGTTCTGAATTTAACAGTCTTTATTAGAAAATTCCTAAAAACCTATAACAATCATAATTATAAAATCAGTAAACATACAGAGTTCGGAGTCTCTTATAAGGAGACTCGCCTAAGGGTCAATCCCAAAAAAATTCACCCAAGGGTCAATCCCCAAAATTCACCCTTGGGTGAATTTTGGGGATTGACCCTTGGGTGAATTTTGGGGATTGACCCTTGGGTGAATTTTGGGGATTGACCCTTGGGTGAATTTTGGGGATTGACCTTTTTGGGTGAATTTTGGGGATTGACCCTTAGGAGAGTCTCCTTATAAGAGACCCCCCTACTCTGTATGTTTACTGATTTTATAATTATCATCGTTATAGGTTTTTAGGAATTTTCTAATAAAGACCGTTACATTTTAGCTATTCTTGTAGTTTTTGGTTAATTGAATGGAATTTCAATCAGCTTCATGTTCTAGAGCAGGAGGAGCTGAGCTGTCCGGGCATGCTGGGAGTTGTAGTTTTGTAGGCTGATACGAGCCGCTCCTCTTATAATAGTCCAGCACTGTAATGTTGCTGTATCTTCGGTAGTGACCCGGTTCTGTGTTCTGTGTTCCAGGATATGTGACGGCGTGCAGTTCGGGGCTGGAATCCGCTTCCTCTAACTCTCTGTTCTCAGCCAAACAACAGCAGAAATCAATCATTTTGCAATTTTAAAATCTGACATTTGGTTTTTCTTCCTTTTCATAAATTTCTGGTGTACACTATATTATACGCACAGGTTTATTGCAACAGCCGGACTATACAAAAATAAACCAAAAAACATCCGGAATAATTTTACGTTTGTCCAGGTCTGATCAGTGAAGAAGGGTAAAGTAAAAAACACAAAAGGGCAAGGCATGAGCAGTATGCAGGAGGATGAATCTAGTTAAAGGGGTACTCTGGCCTAGGGCTGGGCGGTATACCGGTTCATACCGAATACCGAATTTTTTGGGCTGCACGATATTAATTTTCCCCCATATCGCAATACCGGTTGGGCCCCTCCCCCTCGGGAATGTATTATCAGCCTAGCGCAGCGCAGTCCCCACATCGGGGAACCAATCCTATGTGACCCGCCAGCACTGTTCTGCTCCCCCCAATTAATGATCAGCCCAGCGGGGTACTACTCACATATGTCTCCTTCAAGAACTGCCCTCCTCCTCTTTGTTGGGGGCCGCCGGGCGCTGGAACTCTATACTGTACGCCAGTGGTCTCCAACCTTCAGACCTCCAGATGTTGCAAAACTACAACTCCCAGCATGCCCGGACAGCCAACGGCTGTCCGGGCATGCTGGGAGTTGTAGTTTTGCAACAGCTGGAGGTCCGCATGTTTGAGACCACTGCTGTACGCTGTATCCCTATGCCCGGGCTGCAAAAGATACAGAAAATAAACTGTAACTCACCCACGTCAGCCGCACGCTGGGGAAGGGAACGTCGGACAGCCGTCAGCCTATCCCCGGCCGGAGCGATGTACCACCCTGGCCAGTGATAGGCTGAGCCCACTGTCATGTAAGAAGCCGGCTGTTGCAAAACTACAACTAGTTTACAACATCTGGAGGTCTGCAGGTTGGAGACCACTGGCATACAGTGAGTTCCATCGCCGGCGGACCCCAACAAAGAGGAGGAGGGCAGTGCTTGAAGGTGACATATGTGAGTAGTACCCCGCTGGGCTGATCATTAATTGGGGGGAGCAGAACAGCGCTGGCGGGTCACATGATTTTTGGGGGGGGGGGGGGGGGAGCCGAACACCGTGCGCGGGTCACATGATTGGGGGGGGGGGGGGCAGAACAGCGCTGGCGGGTCACATGATTGGGGGGGGGGGCAAAATACCGTTATATACCGTGGAACCGCCGTAAGTTATAAAAATACTGTGATACACATATTTGGTCATACCGCCCGGCCCTACTCTGGCCTATACATCTTATCCCCTATCCAAAGTTAGGCTTTCATTGAGGGGGTGGAGACGTGACATCACGATATTCCGCCCCTGTGATCGTTATTCATCAGACCCGGAGCAAACATCCTGATGATAGCGGGGTATTGCATGAAAGATTGCGGGGGTCCCAAGCAGCGGAACCCTCGCGATCAGGCGTCTTGTCCCCTATCCTTTGGGTAGGGTATAAGATGTCTTAAAGGAGTATTCCAGCGCAAAATAACTTATCCCCTATCCAAAGGATAGGGGATAAGTTACAGATCGTGGGAGGTCCAGGCGCTGGGGTCGCGGCAGTCTGCAGGAAGTGAAGTTTGTTCCGTCCCCAGCATGAACCCTCGGCCGACACGCCCCCATCCTCTCTATGGGGTACATGGAGGGGGCGTGTCGGCCGCCGGGTCATGTGGGGACGGAACACCCCCTTTCCAGCATACTGCCGCGGCCCTGTCCAGGAGATCCCGGGGGGCCCCAGCGCTCGGACCCCCGCGATATATAACTTATCCCCATTCCTTTGGATAGGGGATAAGTTATATTGCACTACAGATCTCCTTTAAGGCCGGAGTACCCCTTTAACTAGATTTTTCCTCCTGCATAGGGCATTCTGTGCCGGGTGCTGCCTCTGTGACGTCACAGCCACACCCCCTCCATTCATGTCTATGGAAGGGGGCATGACGGCCGTCACACCCCCTCCCATAGACATGAATAGAGGGGGCTGGCGTGACGTCACAAGGGGGCGTGGCCATCACGTCTCTGTCTCGGAGGGAGCGCACGGCACAGGCTCCACTGAGATCGAGATGGGTCCCAGCGGCGAGACCCCTGCGATCAGGCATCTTATTCCCTATCCTTGGGATAAGGTGTATAAGGCCGGAATACCCCTTTAATGGATGTGACACACAAAGCTCTATAAGCCATTACTATTAGCAATACCTAACAATGAAAAACAAGATGGCGCAACTGATGGGGGGGGCGTTGCTTAATAGATAACTAAAGAATATAACAAGGGGATCGCACAGAGGTCATTATTTATTTCTCTGTAAAATCAAAAGTTAATTTTATAAAATATATTTATTTTTTAAATGCATACATGTATATAGAAAAACAATCTAATTTACATTCAGGTTCTGAAAGACATTTGCCTTAAAGGGGTCCTCTGATGTCAGCTAAAAAAAACTAAAAATGCTGAAGCATATAGCATTGCTTACCTGTCTGCCACAGTTCTGAAACCACCAAAAATGCATTTGTTTTGGGGGGTCTTAGTCCTGTACCTACTGGTGAAGCAGTAGCTCAGTACTACAATTCCCAGAAAGCATTACTCTCCCTTAGCTTTTAATAACATCCCTTTCACCCTGCTGACTTCTCTTCCACAGCACGACTGTTAGTTCCCCCGCCCAGAGTGGTTACAGAACATCTCACTTTACAGCAGACTGACAGTGAGGTTACAGCACCTGCTATACAATCCCTGTCTGCTCCTCTGCCTGTGGCCTTGTTTAGCACAAGGCAGCATGATATAAACATCTCAATAAAGATATATATATGTATAGGGCAGGGAGATGGTGATGTTGGCTGTAGGGGCTGGTCAGAGGTGATGACATCACGAGCCAGACCCCATACACCTTAGCCAGTGCTTCTACAGAAGATCTTGAGCAGCATTTTGCCATTTGCCGGGTCCCGCCCATAGGAATAAGTTTTAGACAACGATTGTGTCCCTGCAGTTTTCAGTCTACGATTTAGTCCTATATTGCTGATTAGATTTGATTGCCGCCGGTGTATACAGATTCCAGATCAATCAGATCTACATGAGGGTGTGAACAGCGGTGGCCTTTCTCATCAGCCTCTCGGTCAGTGGGGAGTTGGGTCTCAAGACGTCTCTTTCGATTAAAAGGCTTCTGCAAAAGAAAGAAAAATGATGAAGATTCTTAGAATTGGCTTGAGGGATTTAAAGGGATACCCCGGGGGGAAACAATAAAAAAAAAATATTTGTAAATCAACTGGTGCCAGAAAGTTAAACAGATTTGTAAATTACTTCTATTTCAAAATTTTAATCCTTCCAGTATTTATCAGCTCCTGTATGCTATGGAGGAAGTTGTGTAGTTCTTTCAGGTCTGACCACAGTGCTCTCTGCTGCCACCTCTGTCCATGTCAGGAATTGTCCAGAGTACAAGCAAATCCCCATAGCAAACCTCTCCTGCTCTGGACAGTTCCTGTGTTTTACTGCAGTGTTTTTGTTGGGACTTTACAGTGATTTGTTGGATCTACTCAAAATAGTTCTTCAGCAAAGGAAAATCACACCAGAAATGCAGAAAAAGCTGCAAACATGCAAATGTGTGTACACAGAATCAGGGGAGGTGTATAACTACTGTATATACTGATCCCATAGAGATAGCAGCAGCAGCAGCATACAGATAGAGCTGGAGGGGAGGTGTATAACTACTATATATCCTGATCCCATAGAGATAGCAGCAGCAGCATACAGATAGAGCAGGAGGAGAGGTGTATAACTACTGTATATACTGATCCCATAGAGATAGCAGCAGCAGTATACAGATAGAGCTGGAGGGGAGGTGTATAACTACTATATATCCTGATCCCATAGAGATAGCATTAGTATTGAGATAAAGCTGGATGGAAGGTGTATAACTACTATATATTGTGATCCCATAGAGGTAGCAGCAGTATATAGATAGAGCTGGAGGGGAGGTGTATAACTACTATATATCCTGATCCCATAGAGATAGCAGCAGTATTCAGATAGAGCTGGAGGGAAGGTGTATAACTACTATATATTGTGATCCCATAGAGGTAGCAGCAGTATATAGATAGAGCTGGAGGGGAGATGTATAACTACTATATATCCTGATCCAATAGAGATAGCAGCAGTATACAGTTAGAGCTGGAGGAGAGGTGTATAACTACTATATATTGTGATCCAATAGAGATAGCAGCAGTATACAGATAGAGCTGGAGGGGAGGTGTATAACTACTATATATCCTGATCCAATAGAGATAGCAGCAGTATACAGTTAGAGCTGGAGGGAAGGTGTATAACTACTATATATTGTGATCCCATAGAGGTAGCAGCAGCAGTATACAGATAGAGCTGGAGGGAAGGTTTATAACTGCTATATATTGTGATCCCATAGAGATAGCAGCAGTATACAGATAGAGCTGGAGGGAAGGTGTATAACTACTATATATTGTGATCCCATAGAGGTAGCAGCAGCAGTATACAGATAGAGCTGGAGGGAAGGTGTATAACTGCTATATATTGTGATCCCATAGAGCAGGGCTGGCCTTAGGGGTGAGCGAGCTCTGCGGCCGCACAGGGCGCCATAGCAACAGGGCCGCCGGGTGGCCGACACAGCTCGCACCAGGTATATGTAATTTGTATTGCCCGACGTGCATTCCGGGCGCTGGGCAGGTAACTTCTTCAGACATTTAGCCCTGCTTCAGGCAAGCAGCGCTAAATGCCAGTGTAATGAAGAAAACTGTGCATTGTAGTGGAATGTGACCCTCCGCACAGGGACACAGTTTTCTGCTTTGCAGGCCGCTCCCTCTCATTACATTCCCACTACCCTCCCTGAACTGTGTCCCTATGCGGAGGGTCACATTCCGTTTCAGGGCACAGTTTTCTTCATTACACAGGGAGGTTTCACTTACCCCGCCCTCCTCTGCGTCTCTGGTTGGCTGGTGGCCCGAGTCTGAAGAGGGACGTCGCGCATGTGACCTACCTCCGCAGACCCGCACAGGAGGACGTCAGTGACGTCACTCGTCAGGCCGACGCCGGAGAGAAGCGCAGCGGAGGACAGGTAAGTGTGTCTGTGTGGGTGTGTGAGTCCGTGGGGGGGGGGGGGGGGGGGGGAACCTGCTACTACCTAATGTGGGGAACCTGCTTCTACCTAATGTGGGGAACCTGCTTGCACCTAATGTGGGGAACTATACTGCACCTAGTGTGGGGGAACTATACTGCACCTAATGTGGGGGAACTATACTGCACCTAACGTGGGGGAACTATACTGCACCTAATGTGGGGGAACTATACTGCACCTAGTGTGGGGGAACTATACTGCACCTAGTGTGGGGGAACTATACTGCACCTGATGTGGCGGAACTATACTGCACCTAGTGTGGGGGAACTATACTGCACCTAATGTGGGGGGACTGTACTGCACCTAATGTGGGGGAACATACTGCACCTAATGTGGGGAACTATACTGCCAACCTAATGTGGGGGAACTGTACTGCCAACCTAATGTGGGGGAACTATACTGCACCTAATGTGGGGGAACTATACTGCACCTAATGTGGGGGAACTATACTGCACCTAATGTGGGGGGACTATACTGCACCTAATGTGGGGGAACTATACTGCACCTAATGTGGGGAGAACTATACTGCACCTAATGTGGAGAGCTATGCTGCACCTAATGTGGGGGAACTATACTGCATCTGATTAAGGGGAGCAGGGGACTGGTGAAGGGGGACATGGGACTGATTAAGGGGGCAGGGGACTTATTAGATATAAAAATATTTGTCACAAATATTTTTCTCCTCTTTGTGTACGTTTATGGGGGGGGCGCCACAAGGTTAGCTTGCACAGGGCGCCTGAACACCTAAGGCCGGCCCTGCCATAGAGGTAGCAGCAGTATACAGAGAGCACGAGGGGGTGTATAACTACTATATATCCTGAGCATATAGAATTAGCAGCAGTATACAGACAGAGCTGCAGGGGAGCTGTATGATTAAAAATATATATATGTACATATATTGATCCCATAGAGATAGCAGCAGCAGTATACAGATAGAGCTGGGGGGAGGTGTATAACTGCTATATATCCTGATCCCATAGAGATAGCAGCAGCAGTATACAGAGTTGGAGGGGAGGTGTAAAACTACTATATATATCCTGATACCATAGAGATAGCAGCAATATACAGACAGAGCTGAGAAGGGGGGCTGTCTGGGAGCTGCTAGGAGGGGATCTAGTATGTAATTATGTCATCCTGTATTTCATGGAAAGTTGGAAGAACCCAGAACCACTTCCTCCGACTCCTTAAGCGCTGAGATTTTCTGTGGGTCAGACTGGCGGTCACATGACCAAGTTACCGTAATGAAACGCATGGATGCAGCTGTGCTGGAATAAAACAATTGGTGCTGTAATACTAGTGAAAGTGAGTGCAATGATATGGGCAAAAGAAACGGAGTGCTTCTTTAAGGATTTTAATTTCTGCACTTATGAGGCATGGAGGACTATTGGGTGTAATTGCACCTATCGGTTCCTCTATATTAGGACATGAAGGAACAGACTGAGATTCTTTTACCTGGCTAATGTCTGATGGGATTTTTTATTACTGTTCACCGCAGCTCGGATGAGAACTTGGTTGAAGAGATCTCTCTGGAAAACAGACGATGGGATAATTTCACATAAACACATGATGGCGCTCTTTTGTAAACTGCACTCCCCTCCTTAACCCCTTAAGGACCAAGCCCATTTTGACCTTAAAGGAGTACTCCACTGCCACAGAGTACGGGCTGCGGGGGTCGTGACATCACACCACGCCCCCTCAATGCAAGTCTATGGGAGGGGGCGTGACATCCGTCACGCCCCCTCCCATAGACTTGCATTGAGGGGGTGTGACATCACGAGGGGCGTGGCTATGGCATCACGACCCCCACACCTAGCATTCTGAACTAAACGTTCCGGACGCTGCGTGACCAGTTGTCCGTTGTAATGACATCACTCATTTTGCCATAAAATGTATGGCGCAACCAAAAGAATACCATTTGTGTGGGGAAATTAAAAAGAAAACCGCAATTTTGCTAATTGTGGAAGGTTTTGTTTTCACTCCGTACAATTTACGGTAAAAATGACGTGTTCTTTATTATTTGGGTCAATATGATTGAAATGATACCCATGTGTATACAGTATTATCTTTTCTATTGTTGCGCTTAAAAAAAAAATAAATAAATCGCTAACTTTTTAACCAAATTAGTATGTTTAAAATCTTTCTATTTTGATGAGCTTTAACTTTTTCATTTTTCCGTATATGTGGCGGTATGAGGGCTGATTTTTTGCGCCATGATCTGTACTTTTTATTGATACCACATTTGTGTATATAACATTTTTATCAAAAAAATTTTATCATTTTTTTTTTTTAAATGTGACAGAATCAATTTGGCGTTTTATTTATTTATTTTTTTACGTTCACACTGTTCACCGTACGGGATCAGTAACATTATATTTTAATTGTTCGAACATTTATGCACGCTGCGATACCAAATATGTGTATTAATTTTTTTTTATACACTTTATTGGGGTAAAATGGAGGAAAAAAGGACATTTTACATTTTTATTGGGGGAGGGGGATTTTTCTAAAGAAAATGTTACTTTTTTTATATTTTTTTACTTTCTTTACTTTCATTTTTACACTTTTTATGTCACCATAGGGGACTATTCATAGCAATCATTAGATTGCTAATACTATTCAGTGCTATGCATAGGACATAGCACTGATCAGTGTTATCGATCATCTTCTGCTCGATCTCAGACCAGAGCAGAAGAACCCGGGAGATGCCCGGAGCCAGGTGAGGGGACCTCCGGCCGCCATCCTCGCGGCAGCGCTGCGGGCAATCCGATCATCAATTTAAAGTACCACACTGCCGCAGATGCGGTGATCTGTATTGATAATGGCATCTGAGGGGTTAATGGCGGACATCCGCACGATCGCGGATGTCTGCTATTACCGGCAGGTCCCTGGCTGCGGATAGCAGCCGGGACCTGCCACGTTACGGTGCTCGCGGTCATGGCGGAGCATAAATGTACGCCATGGTGCGTTAAGTACCACGGCACCATGACGTACATTTATGTCCGTTGGTCCTTAAGGGGTTAAAGGGGTAGTCCCATGCACCAGCCTTCTGAAAATCTGATGCAGAAGGCTTGGAGCTGCGGTCGCGACGTGACGGCCACCTGCCCTTGTGTCGTCCCGGCACACCCCCTCCATTGATGTCTATGGGAGGGGTCATCACGCCCCCTCCCATAGACATCAGTAGAGGGGGTGTGGTCGTGACATTGCAGCCGCTGCTCCAATGTATAACCTGTATCCACTAAGCTCTTAAGCTCCCCCTAGTGGTTACTGCCATCAGCCAAAATCTTTTAATTACAGGGGATTTGGCTATATTATAGCCATTACCTGAGCATGACTTCCTCCTATGTCCACTATCTTGTACCGAATCGGGGTCATCAGTTCCACCACTTTGTCATAGTTCCCGCTGTCAAACTCTACAAGGGCCTGGCATAGTGGGAGGCCAATGTCTCGGATCAGGGAGTGCTGGTAGTTTTCACCTGGAGATCTGGAGATATAAAATCCACAATGCACCAATTGCACCTTTTATTATTATTAGACATTTATCTGAGGGGGGCGGAGCTTGCCGCAAGCACAGAAGGACGCATGGACCTAGTGCTCCTCCTAAGGCTGTGTTCACATCATGATTTATAATACGCTTGACGTGTATGTTAGAAACGTATATATAAAAATTGTGTGTGTGTTTTTACATCCGTTTTAATGTTTATGCGTTTATCCTCTTAAGGATGCAGGGCGTACCTGTATGCCCTACGCCTGGACCCGGTCTGTAACGCGGGGTCATGCCGTGACATAGCGGGTCAGTCCCGGCGTCATAGCGGGTCAGTCCTGGCGTCATAGCGGGTCGGTCCCGGCAGCTAATGAAAGTCAGGACCCTGGGCTAATAGCGTGCAGCACCGATCGTTGTGCCGTGCGCTATTAACCCTTTTAGACGCAGCGTTCAAAGTTGATCGCCACCTCTAAAGTAACAAAAATACACTCCTGGCAGCTCAGTCGGGTTGATCAGGACCATTGCGGTGAAATCGCAATGTCCCGATCAGCTAGAACGCATGCGGAGGGTCCGTTATCAGCCTCCGGCACATCCGATCGGCCATTGATAGCTCCAAGGCTGAAATCCAGGCTTGAGCAATCGACCGCCGATAACACTGATCATTGCCACGTTAATGCATGGCAGTGATCTGTGTAGAAGATCAATATGTGCAATGTTATAGCCACTAGAGAATCACCCCCCTTTTCCCATAAAAAAAAATAAAATAAAAACTGTGTAAATAAAAATAAACATATGTGGTATCGCCGGGTGCGGAAATGTCTGATAAAAATATATAATCATGGTGCAAAAAATTATATATAAGTAGGGTATCATTTTAATAGTATGGCCCTACAGAATAAAGAGAAGGTGTAATTTTTGCTGAAAAATGCACTGAGTAGAAACGGAAGCCCCAAAAGTTACAAAATGGCGTTTTTTCTTCAATTTGATCACACAATTTTTTTTGTTTCGTGTGGATTTTTGGGTTAAACGAATAATGTCACTGCAAAGTAGAATTGGTGGTGCAAAAAAATAAGCCATCAAATGGAATTTTAGGTGCAAAATTGAAAGGGTTATGATTTTTAAAAGGTGAGGAGGAAAAATGAAGGTGCACAGCAGAGGTGAGTTATCATGTTAGGGTCCCATCTGATATGAGGCCACCTCCACGTGGTGGATGGGGGGGGACACATTTTGATCAAAAAGTGCGCTAAGGGCCTCCATTTTTTGACCAAGAGTGCTGTTGCAATTTTCTTTTTTGCACAAATGAAAAACCCCTTAAGGGGTTAAAAAACATACGTACAACATATTCAATATTTTGTATATATTTTATGGTTCTTCGTAAGGACAAAACGTGATGTGAACACAGCCTGAGGGAACATCTACAGGCCGGTCAACTGAAGAATAAGGGGCACCCTTGCCCAGAAAGACATCCACACAGCCGCCCAAAACCCTCCAGACTTCTTTGGTCCCTCTACTGTCCTCCTAGACATTTATCTGGTCAATAGCTAGAGCTGGATCCATAAGTCGGCCATCTTTTGGGGATGTAGCCCACCAACCGTAGACTCATTGCTCTATAGATCAGCACATACACCCCCAGTCTGAATAAATGGGCCTGGCCAGATTCAATAAAACAGTCATGGCCGTAAATGTTGGCACCCCTGAAATTTTTCTAGAAAATGAAGTATTTCTCACAGAAAGGATTGCAGTAACACATGTTTTGCTATACACATGTTTATTCCCTTTGTGTGTATTGGAACTAAACCAAAAAAGGGAGGAAAAAAAGCAAATTGGACATAATGTCACCAAACTTCAAAAACTAGGCTGGACAGAATTATTGGCACCCTTAACTTAATATTTGGTTGCACACCCTTTGGAAAAAATAACTGAAATCAGTCACTTCCTATAACCATCAATAAGCTTCTTACACCTCTCAGCCGGAATGTTGGACCACTCTTCCTTTACAAACTGCTCCCGGTCTCTCTTATTGGAACGCGCCTTTTCCCAACAGCAATTTTAAGATCTCTCCACAGGTGATCAATGGGATTTAGATCTGGACTCATTGCTGCCACTTCAGAACTCTCCAGCGCTTTGTTGCCATCCATTTCTGGGGCTTTTTGACGCATGTTTGGGGTCATTGTCCTGCTGGAAGACCCAAGATCTCGGACGCAAACCCAGCTTTCTGACACTGGGCTGTACAGTGCGACCCAAAATCCATTGGTAATCCTCAGATTTCATGATGCCTTGTACACATTCAAGGCCCCCAGTGCCAGAGGCAGCAAAACAACCCAAAACATCATTGATCCTCCACCATATTTCACTGTAGGTACTGTGTTCTTTTCTTTGTAGGCCTCTTTCCGTTTTCGGTAAACAGTAGAATGATGTGCTTTACCAAAAAGCTCTATCTTGGTCTCATCTGTCCACAAGATGTTTTCCCAGAAGGATTTTGGTTACTCAAGTTCATTTTGGCAAAATGTAGTCTTGTTTTTTTATGTCTCTGTGTCAGCAGTGGGGTCCTCCTGGGTCTCCTCCATAGTGGGGTCCTCCTGGGTCTCCTCCATAGTGGGGTCCTCCTGGGTCTCCTCCATAGTGGGATCCTCCTGGGTCTCCTCCATAGTGGGATCCTCCTGGGTCTCCTCCATAGTGGGATCCTCCTGGGTCTCCTCCATAGTGGGATCCTCCTGGGTCTCCTCCATAGTGGGGTCCTCCTGGGTCTCCTCCATAGCATTTCATTTCATCTTAATGTCGATGGATAGTTCGTGCTGACACTGATGCTCCCTGAGCCTGCAGGACAGCCTGAATATCTTTGGAATTTGTTTGGGGCTGCTTATTCACCATCTGGACTATCCTGCGTTGACACCTTTCATCAATTTTTCTCTTCCGTCCACACCCAGGGAGATTAGCTACAGTGCCATGGGTTGCAAACTTCTTGATAATGTTGCGCTCTGTGGACAAAGGCAAATCTAGATCTCTGGAGATGGACTTGTAACCTTGAGATTGTTGATATTTTTCCACAATTTTGGTTCTCAAGTCCTCAGACAGTTCTCTTCTCCTCTTTCTGTTGTCAATGCTTAGTGTGGCACACACAGACACACAATGCAAAGACGAAGTGAACTTCTCTCATTTTTATCTGCTTTCAGGTGTGATTTTTATATTGCCCACACCTGTTACTTGCCCCAGGTGAGTTTAAAGGAACATCACATGCTTGAAACAATCTTATTTTTCCACAATTTTGAAAGGGTGCCAATAATTTTGTCCAGACCATTTTTGGTGTTTGGTGACATTATGTCCAATTTGCTTTTTTTCCCCCCTTTTTTGGCTTAGTTCCAATACACACAAAGGGAATAAACATGTGTATAGCAAAACATAACTTAATTTTCCAGCAAAATTTCACAAGTGCCAACATTTACAGCCATGACTGTAGGTAAATCACTTTCTTGTTCCTTACTTAGTAAGTTCCTTCAGAGTCCGGAGCAGCTGAGTTGTCGTCTTGTGATCTTTGGAGCCCAAGGAGGACATTAGGAAGTGAAGATCGTTGAAGACCAGGAGGTGATCGTCCGTGTGTTTTTTGGTAACCTTGACAAGATTGTCCCATCGTTTTCCAACATCTACTCCTAGTCGGGAGAAGAAAGGGAATTCGTTACCTCCCAACTGTTGACCGTTGACAGTGGCGTTGCTAGGGCTGGTGTCACCCGGTGCGGAAGAAAATGGTGTCACCCCCAACATAACACCGCCCCCTGCGCAGTAATTTATTTTTAGCCATATAACACTAAAGAATAACTATATTGAAATAAATCACACTGCTGTACCCCCTTATTATACCCTAATCATAGCCCCCCCCCCTCCGAGCCTACTAAGGCATGATGGGAGTTATAGTCGCAGTTCGTAATAAGACATGTGATCGACTATTCCGGCCAAGTGTATTTTAGCGGGTACGGATCCCACCTTCCATCTGAAGCCGATGCAGCAGAGACGAATTGTCGACCACATCCAGCATGCTTCCGCTCGAAAAACATTTGGGTGCGATCTGTGGACGATGAGAGTATTAGTTCTGCATGAAGTATCAGTTTGCTGCCCAAGACTCGTATCTTAAAACACAACACCCTCGTTCAGTGTTCCCCGACCGGCATGCCTCCAGCTGTTGCAAAACTACAACTCCCAGCATGCCCGGACAGCCAAAGGCTGTCCGGGCATGCTGGGAGTTGTAGTTTTGCAACAGCTGGAGGCACACTGGTTGGGAAACACTGAGCTAGCTTCTCATAACTACACCCCTGAGCAGATCCATTGTATAAGGACTGTGAACTCCACCCCCCCACAATTATTTGCTGTACTTACATATTGATCATACAGGGTCAGGGCCGCCTCATATTCCCCCTAGAATAGGTAAAAACATTTTTAATTAAATCACAGAATAACTTGTACTTGAGGTGAAAAGTATGAGACAGAGAAGTGTTGTCGTACTCTTAAAGCAGTTGTTTGCAACCCATGGGACGCCCACCATCATTGGGTACTTAGCAGTTCTCCTTTGGGTACCCAAAAAAAAAAAGTAGTGTCAACCACAGTCACTGCATCTGCTGCTATTAGCCGACATCACTCCCCCGAGGAATGGAGCAGGATGATAGCAGAGGAGAAGCGCAGGCACCAGGCTGGTGTTGATGGTAAGTACATAGAAGTGGGTCCCCCAACCGGTGGAGCACAAAAGTGGGACAGTATGGGGGGGCCTTAAACTATATGGAGACAGTGTGAGGGCCTAAAACTATGTGGGGGCCTATAACTATATTGGGGCACAGAAGGGGGTCTAAAACTGTATCGGGGCAGTGTGGGGGCCTACAACTATATGGGGGGCAGTGTGGGGGCCTACAACTATATGGGGGGCAGTGTGGGGGCCTACAACTATATGGGGGCAGTGTGGGGGCCTACAACTATATGGGGGCAGTGTGGGGGCCTACAACTATATGGGGGCAGTGTGGGGGCCTACAACTATATGGGGGCACAGAGGGGGCCTACAACTGTATGGGGGCCTATAACTATATTGGAAAAAATAGGTGATGGGGGGCTCAATCTATACAATACTTAGCATGGGTGCTCTACAAGTGTGCAAAAACCACTATAATCCAAAAGAAGCAAACAGACCGCAGACTATATTAGAGAGCACACCAATAATTTATAATAATTCCATAATTTTATTAAAGGGTACCTCTCATCAAAAAAACTTTTGATATATTATAGATTAATGTATGCAGAATAGCTTTACAATTGAATGTTATTAAAAAATATGCTTCTTTCTATTTAATTTTCCACTTTGAAGAAATGACCACTAGGGGTCTCCCTACCAGTCCTGGCAGCAAGCATTTCAGACTCGTGCTGGAGTCCTAAACACTACGAGCTGCCAGTCTGCTTTGTTCACAAAGGAGAACACTCAGAGCTGCCAGCCTGCTTTGTTCACAGCCTGTTTGGCTGTGAACAAAGCAGGCTGGCAGCTCTGAGTGTTTAGGACTCCAGCATGAGTCAGAAATGCTTGCTGACAGGACTGATCGGGAAAAATACAATAGAAAGAATCATATTTTTCATTATCATGCTATTGGAAAGTTATTCAACATTCATTAATCTAAAATATATCAAAAGTTTATTTGATGAGAGGTACACTTTAAGTACAAAAAAGAAAAAAGCACATACAAATGTAATACATATACAAAATAGTGGACAAAGCTCTAAAACCAATTAAAAAGGCTCATTGGGAGCCACAACACAGTCCTAGCAAGGGGCCATGAACCCCCTAAACTAGTGGACGGTGGCTTACTAGTTTAGGGGGTTCATGGCCCCTTGCTAGGACTGTGTTGTGGCTCCCAATGAGCCTTTTTAATTGGTTTTAGAGCTTTGTCCACTATTTTGTATATGTATTACATTTATATGTGCTTTTTTCTTTTTTGTACTTAATAAAATTATGGAATTCTTATAAATTATTGGTGTGCTCTCTAATATAGTGTGCGGTCTGTTTGCTTCTTTTGGATTATAACTATATTGGGGCACAGAAGGGGGTCTACAACTGTATCGGGGCAGCGTGGGAGACTACAACTATATGGGAGCAGTGTGGGGCCTACAACTATTTGGGGGCAGTGTGGGAGACTACAACTATATGGGGGCAGTGTGGGGGCCTACAACTATATGGGAGCAGTGTGGGGCCTACAACTATTTGGGGGCAGTGTGGGGGCCTACAACTATATGGGGGCAGTGTGGGGGCCTACAACTATATGGGGGCAGTGTGGGGGCCTACAACTATATGGGGGCAGTGATGGGGGCCTACAACTATATGGGGGCAGTGATGGGGCCTACAAATATATGGGGGCAGTGTGGGGGCCTACAACTATATTGGGGCACAGAAGGGGGTCTACAACTGTATTGGGGCAGCGTGGGAGACTACAACAATATGGGGGCAGTGTGGGGGCCTACAACTATATGGGGGCAGTGTGGGGGCCTACAACTATATGGGGGCAGTGATGGGGCCTACAACTATATGGGGGCAGTGATGGGGGCCTACAACTATATGGGGGCAGTGATGGGGCCTACAACTATATGGGGGCAGTGTGGGGGCCTACAACTATATGGGGGCACAGAAGGGGGTCTACAACTGTATTGGGGCAGCATGGGAGACTACAACAATATGGGAGCAGTGTGGGGGCCTACAACTATATGGGGGCAGTGTGGGGGCCTACAACTATATGGGGGCAGTGATGGGGCCTACAAATATATGGGGGCAGTGTGGGGGCCTACAACTATATTGGGGCACAGAAGGGGGTCTACAACTGTATTGGGGCAGCGTGGGAGACTACAACAATATGGGGGCAGTGTGGGGGCCTACAACTATATGGGGGCAGTGATGGGGCCTACAACTATATGGGGGCCTACAACTATATGGGGGCAGTGATGGGGCCTACAACTATATGGGGGCAGTGTGGGGGCCTACAACTATATGGGGGCACAGAAGGGGGTCTACAACTGTATTGGGGCAGCGTGGGAGACTACAACAATATGGGAGCAGTGTGGGGGCCTACAACTATATGGGAGCAGTGTGGGGGCCTACAACTATATGGGGGCACAGAGGGGGCCTACAACTATATGGAGGCAGTGTGGGGGCCTACAACTATATGGGGGAACAGAGGGGGCCTCCAACAATAGGGGGGGCATTGTGGGGGCCTACAACTATATGGGGCAGTGTGGAGGCCTACTACTATATGGGGGCACAGAGGGGGCCTACAACTATATGGGAGTCTATAACTATTGAGGCAGTGTGGGAGACTACAACTATATATGGGGCAGTGTGGGGGCCTACAACTATATGGGGGCAGTATGGGGGGCTAAAACTATTTGGGCGTTACAGAGGGGGCCTTAGTGCTATATGGGGCACAGAGGGGGCTTAGAACTATATGGAGACAGTGTGTAAGCCTACAACTATATGGGGGTCTCAGAAAGGAGCTACTAATGTATGGGGAAGCCTACTACTATATGGGGGCACAGAGGGGGCCTAACTACTATATGAGGGCACAAAACAGGAATTATTACTGTGTAGGGCAATACACATGGGGAGTTTGTGCTGGAAAAAATAAGCCTAAAATGTTTGTCTGACAGGTTCTATGGAGACAAGTCTAGGCCGGGAGAAATCTTAATGGCCGTCTAGGCCGGAGAGTGACGAAAAGAAAAACTGAACGACTCCGATCCCAGAAAACATCACCTGTGAGTCAGGGGGCCTGAGGAGAGGATATGGAGTGATGAAAAGCATAAACATTTAAAACCTATATTAATAATAAACATTTCGCTAATAAGGGGGAGATATGATTTTTGGAAATTGGCTGCCAAGGGGTATATGGCAAGAAAAAATGTCATGTGTGAATGTGGTAAATCAGTTTCACAATATAGGTTCATAGCATTAAAGTGTACCTGTCGTCAAGAAAAACTTTTTATATAATGTAGGTAATACCATTATATGTATATTTGTAATATACATTGATTAAAAATTGTGTATATTTTTGGGTGAAAAAATGCTGTCCCTGCAGCTATTGTCTGTGTGTCTCTATGATGAGTCCAAAAACAGGAAGTGAGGGCGGGACAAGCAGGGATCTGTGCAGGCTCCTAGCATGTCAATCATCCTGATGTATGAGCCAGGAGCATGTTATAGAGCCTCAGTGCACACTGTCCTGCTTTTTCTTAGTGCACAGAGCCCTGCTTGTCCCCCTCACTTCCTGTATTTGGTCTCCTCATAGAGACAAACATGCAATAGCTGCAGGGACAAAAATATACAAATTTATTAATCAAAGTTTATTACAAACATACATACAATGGTATTATCTACAGTATATAAAAAGTTTTTGTTGACGACAGGTACACTTTAAATTATAAAATTTGTTCTTCCTGTAGCCACCTCTAGGGGGAGCTAATCCTATATGGTTGTATATAGCTGGACACAATATTAGGTGTATAAAGCCGTATGCAGCCTATCTACATAAAAGGTGTTACCCCGAGTTTAAACGTTTTCCCCTATACATTCATGTTCCCAATGATATACAGGAATAATTTAGAACAGTCCAACCTTTTCGATGAAATATAAAGCCCAGTGCCAGTAGACATGACAGGCGATCATGTCACCATCCTGAAAGAAAATACAAGAAAATAAGTCTGAACAGACTTATAAAACTTCATTTTATCAACATTTTTTTATTGCATTTTGGCTGTTTTTGCATGTGATTTGCACAACTGTGGTAAAATATCACAATTTTTGCCACAATGTTCGGAAAATCATGACAAAAACATAAAAACTGCAGTAAGAAATGCAATGTAGGGAGGGGTATACCTACTATATACCCTGATCCCATGGAGATAGCAGCAGCAGTATACAAATAGAGCTGAAGGGGAGCTGTATAACTACTATATACACTTATCCCATGGAGATAGCAGCAGCAGTATACAGATAGAGCTGGAGGGGAGGTGTATAACCTGGGATCAGGATATACAGTGGGGCAAAAAAAGTATTTAGTCAGCCACTAATTGTGCAAGTTCTCCCACTTAAAAAGATGAGAGGCGCCTGTAATGTTCATCATAGGTTATAACCTCAACTATGAGAGACAGAATGAGAAAAAAAATCTATAAAATCACATTGTCTGATTTTTAAAGAATTTATTTGCAAATTATGGTGGAAAATAAGTATTTGGTCAATAACAAAAATTAATCTCAATACTTTGTTATATACCCTTTGTTGGCAATATCAGAGGTCAAGGTTTTCACACACTGTTGCTGGTATTTTGGCCCATTCCTCCATGCAGATCTCCTCTAGAGCAGTGATGTTTTGGGGCTGTCGCTGGGCAACATGGACTTTCAACTCCCTCCAAAGGTTTTCTATGTGGTTGAGATCTGGAGACTGGCTAGGCCGCTCCAGGACCTTGAAATGCTTCTTATGAAGCCACTCCTTTGTTGCCCGGGCGGTGTGTTTGGGATCATTGTCATGCTGAAAGACCCAGCCACGTTTCATCTTCAATGCCCTTGCTGATGGAAGGAGGTTTTCTCTCATAATCTCACGATACATGGCCCCATTCATTCTTTCCTTTACACGGAACAGTCGTCCTGGTCCCTTTGCAGAAAAACAGCCCCAAAGCATGATGTTTCCACCCCCATGCTTCACAGTCGTTATGGTGTTCTTTGGATGCAACTCAGCTTTCTTTCTCCTCCAAACACGACGAGTTGAGTGTTTACCAAAAAGTTCTACTTTGGTTTCATCTGACCATATGACATTCTCCCAATACTCCTCTGGATCATCCAAATGCTCTCTAGCAAACTTCAGACGGGCCCGGACGTGTCCTGGCTTACACAGGGGGACACGTCTGGCACTTCATGATTTGAGTCCCTGGCGGCGTAGTGTGTTACTGATGGTAGCCTTTGTTACTTTGGTCCCAGCTCTCTGCAGGTCATTCACTAGGTCCCCCCATGTGGTTCAGGGATTTTTGCTCACTGTTCTTGAGATCATTTTGACACCATAGGGTGAGATCTTGCGTGGAGCCCCAGATCAAGGGAGATTATCAGTGGTCTTGTATGCCTTTCATTTTCTAATAATTGCTCCCACAGTTGATTTCTTTACACCAAGCTGCTTGCCTGTTGCAGATTTAGTCTTCCCAGCCTGGTGCAGGTCTACAATTTTGTTTCTGGTGTCCTTAGACAGCTCTTTTGTCTTGGCCATATGGAGTTTGGAGTGTGACTGAGGTTGTGGACAGGTGTCTTTTATACTGATAACAAGTTCAAACAGGAGCCATTAATACAGGTAACGAGTGGAGGACAGAGGAGACTCTTAAAGAAGAAGTTACAGGTCTGTGAGAGACAGAAATCTTGCTTGTGTGTAGGTGACCAAATACTTATTTTCCACCATAATTTGCAAATAAATTCTTTAAGAATCAGACAATGTGATTTTATGGATTTTTTTCTCATTCTGTCTCTCATAGTTGAGGTTATACCTATGATGAAAATTACAGCCTCTCATCTTTATAAGTGGGAGAACTTGCACAATATGTGGCTAACTAAATACTTTTTTTTTTGCCTCCACTGTATATCCTGATCCCAAAGAGATAGCAGCAGCATACACATCGTGGTGGGGAGGGGTCTGGAAGCTCGTAGGAGGGATGTGGTAGGTGATGATGTTATCCTGTAGTTCACAAAACTATCACCTGATCACATGACCAGGTTGAAGCAATAGAACACATAGATGCAGTTGTGCAAAAAAAAAAAAAAAAGACCGGAGTCCTTCTCTACATGGGCGCAATGATTTAAATAAATAACCTTCTGATATGTCATGGAGACTGCGCCTTTACCTTCCAATGGTTCTCAGTTTGCTCCATGAAGGTCAGTCCGTCCTCTATAGAGGCCTTCATCTCATATACGTGAGCGATGGTGTGCACCGACCAGCAGTCCTTCTGGTCTACAGCCAGAGCCTGGACAATAAAGGAGAGAATTATATATAAGATGAGGAATACTGTACAGTTTAGGGACATGTGTAATGATCGCACTTGGCCAGGTATGTTACTTTGTGGGCAGTGAGGAGTTACGGGCACTGGACCAATCAGCTGCTGAGGCAGGTTCTTGGTCATCTTGATTCTAGCCTTGCCACATCTGTCTGTAGTTTTGTCTGCATTTGTTGCTGTTTTAGTCTTATGAATTTTTACTTTGGCTCCTACCCTGATCTTTCCTTTACACTGGCTTGTGTCCTGATCTTTCCTTTACCCTGGCTTGTGTCCTGACCTTTCCTTTACCCTGGCTTGTGCCCTGACCTTTCCTTTACCCTGGCTTGTGTCCTGATCTTTCCTTTACCCTGGCTTGTGCCCTGACCTTTCCTTTACCCTGGCTTGTGTCCTGATCTTTCCTTTACCCTGGCTTGTGCCCTGACCTTTCCTTTACCCTGGCTTGTGTCCTGACCTTTCCTTTACCCTGGCTTGTGTCCTGACCTTTCCTTTACCCTGGATTGTACCCTGACCTTTCCTTTACTCTTGCTTGTATCCTGACCTTTCCTTTACCCTGGCTTGTGTCCTGACCTTTCCTTTACCCTGGCCTGTACCCTGTCCTTTCCTTTACCCTGGATTGTACCCTGACCTTTCCTTTCTCCTGGCTTGTGTCCTGACCTTTCCTTTACCCTGGCCTGTACCCTGTCCTTTCCTTTACCCTGGCTTGTGTCCTGACCTTACCTTTACCCTGGATTGTACCCTGACCTTTCCTTTACCCTGGATTGTACCCTGACCTTTCCTTTACTCTTGCTTGTATCCTGACCTATGTTCTGCGTGTGTCTGACCCATTGCTTTTCCTGCTTTGCCACTTGCTCTGTGTGTTTGTACCTCAGCTTTTTCTTTTTTGAGCCTGTATCCTAAACCTGTATTCTAACCTGTTTCCGGTTACCTGTATCCTGTTTGTTAGTATGTTGTATACCTGCCGGTCTATCTTCCTGATTCCCTGTTTGTCAGTACTCCTGATTAACCCTTCATGTCTTGAACCGTTCCCTGACTTTCACTGTTTTGTTTGTTGATTTGACTTGTGACGCCCCTGCACTTTAGTCCTGCACAGTAACCCCCCCCAGGAGATATTCTGGCAGGAGGAATTTCTACAATAAAAATTCTGCAGTGGAAATTTTGCAGTGTGAACTAGGCCTTAGTCCCTGAGCCAGTTTGAGGCAGAGTGCTCCTCTAAATACCCCTAATTATTTTTTCTGGGGTTCCACAACCTCATAAAGGGTCCGTATTAAGGTTGCTTTACCTCTTTGGCCACTTTCAGGGCTTGATCATAAAAGTTGGTTTCGAGCAGCCCGAATGAGTACATGCCTTTCACATAACTACGAGAGAGAAACAAGAAAAGTCCTTTAATCTAGCGTCTGATAATCCAGACAATACATCAATGTTTCTCAACCAGGGAGCCTAAAAAATAAAATAAAAAGGTATTGTATGGTATTGCAGCTCAGTTCCATTGAAGCACATGGAGCAAAGTTGTAATACCACACACAACCTGAAGACACTTGTGGCGCTGTTTCTTGGCCAAAAGCAGTTTGGTTTTCTAATCATGGGTAATGTTTATGGGGGAGATTTATCAAAACCTGTCCCATATCAACCTATCAGCTCGTTTCTTTCATTTTTAACAAGGCCTCTACAAAATGGAAGAAGCAATCGGATTGGTTGCTATGGGCAACTTTTTCTTTGCACAGGTTTTGATAAATCTCCCCCTATATTCTCTATAGCAGTGGTCTCCAAATCTGTGGACCTCCAGCTGTTTCAAAACTACAACTCCCAGCATGCCTATGGCTGCCCAGGCATGCTGGGACTTGTAGTTTTGCAACAGCTGGAGGCACCCTGGGTGGGAAACACTGCACTACATGATAATTTGGAATTTTACAAGACCAAGGACAGAACAAGGGGCAGTGGTGACCAGTTATTAAAGGGGTACTCCTATCTTGTAGGGATGCGCCACCATTTTTTGATCGGACAGGAAGGGAAGGGGGCAATTTTTTGGGTAATCCCACCAATCAGATGTATGAAAAGGAGCTGTCGATTGTGTTATGTTGTGTCCGCTTGGTCACAAGGAAAATAATACCTGCTTAAAGGAGTACTCTGAGTCCAATATGGAAGCACACGGGCGATGGAATCTCTCATCTGAGTTTGTTGTCCGAGGTAGAAATAGCAGTCGTGAGCAAGTTTTAGAGCCAGCAAATCCAAGGGGTGATCCTGTAAGATCTGCTCCCACATGTCCGATGCCTTTGGAATGTTTCTACGTTTAAAACAGAATATAGGAGCAGCTGAAATAGATCATCACCAGGTGCAGTGATCAAACTCCCCACCCTCTCTGCAACTCCAGAGGATTCATAGGAAATGTAGGCAACATAAGGAAGTCATTTCAGGGATACAATTGCAATCAATATGGCTGAAAAACCCCATGCCTGCTGCCACATCAGCTAAAACAGGTAAGCACAGGGCATACACAAGAACCTCTACATTATTCTCTAATAATAGTGTAATGTCCCAGTACAGAACATGGTTCTGTACTACCCTTAGGCCCTGTCGGGTTGAGTCCCTCAGTGACCTGGGGGCTCTGCTGCAGTGTCTCCCCTGCTGTCATTTATTGTCATAGGATTACAGTCAGTGTACTAATGTATAGCTAGTCTGGTTGGCGCCGGGCCGATAGGCATAGGAGCCACGGACTGTGTGTCAGGGAATGGGTTAATCGGGGGTTAATATTTTTTCCACCTCATCTCCCCCCCCCCCCCCCCTTGTAATTTGAGCAGATAGTGGAGGATAGGAGGAATGCGAGTCACATGGGCCCCTGGGGGCTGGGTCGGCACCCTCCTTGTCATAAGGGGAAGTCCCTCCCCCCCTCAGTTCCATTTTGTCTGACCTGGCCAGGGGAGACAGCTTCTCGCCCTCCCGTACCCTTTTTTGTGTTGTTTTATGTTTTTTCCTTTGTGTTTTTTGCCTTTTGTAATCCCTTTAAAAAAAAAAAAAAAAAATATATATATATATATATATATATATATATATATATATATATATATATATAAAATTTGAAAAATGTAAGACATAAAAAAAAAAAAAAAAAAAAAATAACATGGAATTTTCTATATACTTTATCTTGTTTTCCCAGGGCTGTTTTGGGTGTTTGTTCACTTTTCTTGTTAGTCACAGCTGGCGGTAAAACAAGTTAAAGGGGTATTCCGCCACTAGACATCTTATCCCCTATGCAAAGGATAGGGGATAAGATGTTAGATCGCTGCGGTTCCGCTACTGGGGACCCCGGGGATCGCTGCTTCGGCACCCCGCCATCATTACTGCACAGAGCGAGATCGCTCTGCACGTAATGACGGGCGATACAGGGGCCGGAGCATCGTTACGTCACGGCTCCGCCCCTTGTGACGTCACGGCCCGCCTCCGTCAATACAAGTCTAAGGGAGGGGGCGTGGCGGTCGTCACACCCCCTGCCATAGACTTGCATTAAGGGGACGGGCCGTGATGTCATGAGGGGCGGAGCAATGACGTCACGCTGCTCTGGCCCCTGTATCGCCCGTCATTACGCACAGAGCGAACTCGCTCTGTGCAGTAATGATGGTGGGGTGCCGAAGCAGCGATCCCCGGGGTCCCTAGTAGCGGAACCGCGGCGATCTAACATCTTATCCCCTATCCTTTGGATAGGGGATAAGATGCCAGGGGCGGAGTACCCCTTTAAATACATGGAGAAGCGGAAGTGGAAGGCTTTTAGGCCCGTCAGCTGAGGCCGGCGGCTGGCTTTGGGCTTCCCCTTGTTGGGCAACCTTATGGGAGGTTGGACGAGTTGTGGTTAAAGGGGTTCTCCGCTGCCCTGCCTTCCGGAGTTCATTACTCCGAACGCTGTGTGCGGGCTTCTGTGTTCGAGGCGGTCCCCTCGTGACGTCACGGCCACCCCCTCGGGGGCCGGCATGACGTCACAAGGGGGGCGGCCTCGAACACGGAAGCCCGCACCCAGCGTTCGGAGTAATGAACTTCCGGACGCTGCGAGCGGAGCTCCGGAAGGCAGGGCAGCGGAGAACCCCTTTAAGTGTGTTTTCAACTGAATAAAGCTGTGGCCGACCCCCACGTCCATTTAACAGTTAACGGTTCTCTTGCGTTATTATTATATATAGATATATATATAAGTAAGTTAACAATATGTTGAGGGGGGGAAGAGCAGTTAGAGAAAGGAAAGGAGTTCATTACACACAGTCTAAAGGACCTGCGAGATGTCTAAAGGACCTGCGAGATGTCTAAAGGACCTGGGAGATGTCTAAAGGACTTGCGAGATGTCTAAAGGACCTGCGAGATGTCTAAAGGACCTGGGAGATATCTAAAGGACCTGCGAGATGTCTAAAGGACCTGCGAGATGTCTAAAGGACCTGCGAGATGTCTAAAGGACCTGCGAGATGTCTAAAGGACCTGTGAGATGTCACGTTATGTTATCACATGATGTTACCCAGAGGGCACCAGTTTAACACATGACCCGCAGCTTGACCAATGGCTTTGGCTCAGCCTCCCTCTATATAAGGTGGCGGCCATTACAATTCTCTCTCTTATGCTCCCTGCTGAGGAACAGCAAACACCAGAGATCTCAGTGCTAGAGTCCAGCACCCGGAAGGCCTCAAATCTACAGTCATTCCAGTAAGTCAAGTCTATGTCTGTCACTACCTATAGTCATGTCCAGCCTAAAGTCAATTATCTAACGTCTATTACAAGTTTAATTGGTCCCAGCAGGCTGTGAGGTCCTTCTGTGTACCTGGCCCCCTCTCTGGGATTCTGGCCTAGCTATGAAGATAATTCCTTCTGTCTTAAAGGGGTACTCCCACCCTAGACATCTTATCCCCTATCCAAAGAATAGGGGATAAGATGTCTGATCGCGGGGGTCCCTCCGCTGGGGACCCCCACATTATTGCATGCGGCACCCACCTGTTTTTTTACCGGAACTGCTGGAGGGTCTGGGTCGCGACTCCGGGAATGGAAGTCCGTGACGTCAGGACTCCGCCCCCGTGAGACGTCACGCCCGTCCCCTCAATGCAAGTCTATGGGAGGGGGCGTGACGCCCCCTCCCATAGACTTGCATTGAGGGGACGGGCATGACGTGCCGCATGCAATAAGGTGGGTGCCGCATGCAATAATGCGGGGGTCCCCAGTGGCGGGACCCCCACGATCAGACATCTGGATAGGGGATAAGATGTCTAGGGTGGGAGTACCCCCTTTAACTCAGTAAAGCCTGCATTAACCCTTTAAGGACCAAGCGTTTTTCTGTTTTTGCACTTTTGTTTTTTCTTCCTTACCTTTTAAAAATCATAACCCTTTAAATTTTGCACCTAAAATTCCATATTATGGCTTATTTTTTGCGCCACCAATTTTACTTTGTACTTTGTAATGACATCAGTAATTTTACCCAAAAATCTACAGCAAAACAGAAAAAAAAAATCATTGTGCGACAAAATGGAAGAAAAAACACCATTTTGTAAATTTTGGGGGCTTCTGTTTCTACGCAGTACATTTTTCGGTAAAAATGAATCCTTCGTATGTTGAGGGATTCGTGCAATGTAAAAAGTGCATTTAATACTCACCTGTCCCCGCCGCTCCGGACCGCGTCCTCACCACTCCCGATGCTGTCCTGCTGCTCCGGTGTCTTCTTTGGGATCCTCGGGCTTCTTCCGCATCTTCTCCGGGGTCCGGGCCTCGCTTTCTGGTGACGTTATTACGCACGGCGTGCGTAGCGACGTAATAACGACGCCGGAAAGCGAGGCCCCGACCCCGGAGAAGATGCAGAAGACGCCGGAGGATCGCGAAGTGGACCCGGAGCAGCGGGAATAGGTAAGTGCACCTGTCCGGGATGCTTAAACTGCTATCCGACAGCAGCTTAAGCATTTTGCGCTGTCGGATAGCAGTTAATGCGATGGCCCCGACATATAAAAGCATCGTATGTCGATTTGATCATATGTCGGGGCCATCGCATGTCGGGGGGTTACTGTACTTCTGAAAAAAATCATAACTACATGCAGGAAAATTTATACGTTTAAATTCCCATCTTCTGACCCCTATAACTTTATTATTTTTCCACATATGGGGTGGTATGAGGGCTTATTTTTTGCGCTGTGACCTGAAGTTTTTAGCGGTACCATTTTTGTTTTGATCAGACTTTTTGATCGCTTTTTATTCCTTTTTTTATGTTTTAAAAAGTGACCAAAAATACTCAACTTTGGACTTAGGAATTTTTTTGTAGTGATACCACATATGTTTATTTTTATTTACACTGTTTTTTTTATGGGAAAGGGGGGGGGGGTGATTCAAACTTTTATTAGGGAAAGGGTTAAATGATCTTTATTAACTTTTATTTTTTTTTGTACTTTTTTTTTTTTTTTTTTTTTGCAATGTTATAGCTCCCATAGGGGGCTATAACATTGCACACACTGATCTTTTACACAGATCACTGCAAAGCCATAGCTTTGCATTGATCAGTGTTATCGGCGGTTGATTGCTCAAGCCTGGATTTCAGGCTTGGAGCAATCAATCGACGATCAGACAGCGCAGGAGACAGGTGAGTGACCCTCCTGCTGCGTCCTAGCTGATCCGGACATCGCAATTTATCGCGATGGTCCCGATCAGCCCAACTGAGCAGCCGGGATACTTTTACTTTCACTTTTAGACGCTGTGATCAACTTTGATTGCCGCGTCTAAAGACGCGCATATGGACGTTAATAAATTTGCACTAAGGGGTTAAACCATAACTGGTTGTGGACTCTTCTTTCACTACCTAGCCAGTGGAATAGCGGAGATACTGTTCGGTACCCAAAAACCACTCTGGCGTTACGAACATTAGGGGTTAACAACACCTTACCCCTGGGGTTAATACCATCTTGCCCCATCCACCTACACCGCTACAGCTGTGGTCCCACCATCACCGTCGGTCACCACACATCGTTTTATTAAATTTATGTGCCGGCCTGTTCCTCAGTTATTCCTCCTGGAAATGTATGCAAAAAAAATGGGTGATACCATTCCCTTTTTCAGTGGGTGAGTTCATCAGTATGCTGCTAGGCCCAGAGGTTATTGCATTTACCCAGACCAGCGTTTCTTAACCAGGGTGCCTCCAGCTGTTGCAAAACTACAACTCCCAGCATGCCCGGACAGCCAAAGGCTGTCCGGGCATGCTGGGAGTTGTAGTTTTGCAGCAGCTGGAGGCACCCTGGTTATCAAACACTGGTCTAGACGGTCAAAATTAATGATCATAAGGTGGCACTACCCATTGGCGAAAGTCTCCACTGCGGCAACGTGCAGCTTCTCCCGGTCGGTCAGGGGCTGAGTCTTGGCCAATTCTGACATCACTTCCAGTTCCTTCTGGAACTCCCAATCGAGGACTGGTGAGCGCCCGGTGCCGATCAGCTCCAACCCATTCGAGATCATATGTCCCATCACTAGAGCGACAGCAAATACAAGAGGACAGTCAGGACACCCAGCTTTTTTTTTAACCAGAATCCTCTTCTTCCCCTATATCCCTGCAAAGAGACAGATTTGCTGTGCAGAAGTCTAGGAAAGCTGAGTGACACACGGTGGGTGTTGAAATGGCGGCCATATTGGTTGTCACCCAAGATTCAGCTCCACAGAATGAAGTTTTTCCCATCATCCTGCACCCAGAATGATAGAAATGTTTGAAAGTATTCATACTCTTAGCTCCTCCCACTTACTCATCCCATTTTAATTGATTATCTCTGACATGTTTCTTCACCTTGGTTGGAGTCACCTGGGGTAAATTAATCTGATTGGACAGGATTTGGGAAGATGCAGCCCTGTCTATATAAGGTCTCATAGCTGAGCTGACAATGTATATCAGAGCAAAAACCAAGCCATGAGGTGTAAAGAACTGCCTGTAGAGCTCAGACACATGATTGTGTGGTACAGGGTGCGAGATGCAGGGCAGATGTTGTTACCCTAGGGCCAGATGGTATTAACCCCTTGTATTTGTGACGCCAGAGCGTGGTTTATCCTCAATACCACCCAAAGGTATACTGCTGGATCCTGGGCTAGGCACGGGGGCAATAGAGAAGGGCCTTGGTAAAAGGGGTGTTTGCAGCAGTTTCTCTGAATTCAAAATTCTACTGGTTGCCCTAGGTAACAGACAACTGTTTAGCTCCACCCTACTGTCAGACATGTGACCAAACTTTGTACCTGTATTGTCTGAACTCCCACAATGCACCACTTTCTGGCACAGAATTCTGACTATCTTTAGACGTGGATGGACTTGCATCTAGCACCTACCGAAATTCGGATCCGCCTCTTTTATTTTCTTCAGGCACCCTTCAATTCCTCCCATCGAGTTGTCATTTGTCCATGTGACGTACTATATAGAATACAAACATACAAAGGTGGTCGTCACCCATAGCAACCAGGCAATATTGTGTCATAAATAGGCATTTCATTTTATGCAACTTTTGTCCTCTGTTATCAGTCGTTTGCATGCCAAGGAACAGCTGCCTGTATTACCCATTGAAAATGCATGCCCGCTCGGTCAAGCTGAGCATACATGTGTATGGAGGAGTTATCAGACAGCTATCTGAAGTGTATGGGCATAAGCTCTATAGAAGTGGAAATACCACCAGGACCCAGCCCCATCTATTGTTCACTGTTATCAGCCGGGCCAAGCTGGGGAAATGCACAATACTGATGTTCTTCATATGTGGCCCTAGGGATAGTTCATGTGAGACGTCTCCAGATCATGTTGCGAATCACGGGATATTTACATCAATGTTGTGTTGTTTGCTCACATCATGATTTAGGATAGAGCAAGGGGGTTGCCACAGTAGATGCGGAAAAAGCAACTTCACCCAGATCCAGCCATTACAAAACTACACCTCCCATCATGCCCAGAGGGCCGCAGGCTGTTGGGGCACAATAGGAGGTGTAGTTTTGCAACAGAGGTTGTCAGTTCTGACAGATGTAGGAGGATCGTGTGTTACCTGATACAAGGTGGCGTCAAACAGTTTACAAGCTTCATTGCTGGTAGTGGAAAGGGTCAGCCCCGTGTCCTGCCAGGCCTGTAAAGTCATATACATGTTATATACATCAGCCATTGATCCTATAGGCAACAGAGTCACAGCATAGGATTATAAAGTAACTTTCTAAATGGGTACCCCCTCCCCCCCCCCCCCCAATCTATCCACCGGATATCCCATTAAGGTCTGATAGATGTTACCTCCCTTCTATCCAGGATCCCAGATTGTCTGTCAGTTGGATCTCCCTTTTTCTCCTCCCGCTTTCTGAAAAATGTATGTGGAGAAAACGGAATTCATGGTCTTTCCCCCTTCTCCATCAATCACAATCAATGGCTCCGCTCTCTCCTGAGTCCCACAAGTCCGCTGCCTTGGGGTCACTTTTGACTCTGCAGTGTCTTTCAAACCGCACAATCCTTGAATCCCCTCATTCCTCAACTTTGGCTCGACTAGACTACTAACACATGTCATCATCTCCTATTTAGACCGCCATACCTGATCTTCTGATACCGCTCCTCATAATCTCCAGTCCACAACCTGTTCCCACCATATATCCCTGACCTGATCTCCCGATACCGGCCCTCACATAATCTCCAGTCCACAACCTGTTCCCATCATATATCCTGACCTGATCTCCCGATACCGGCCCTCACGTAATCTCCAGTCCACAACCTGTTCCCATGATATATCTCTGACCTGATCTCCCGATACCGCCGCTCACATAATCTCCAGTCCACAACCTGTTTTCACCATATATCCCTGACCTGATCTCCTGATACTGCCCCTCATGTAATCTCCAATTCACAACCTGTTCCCATCATATTTCTCTGACCTGATCTCCTGATACCGGCCCTCGTAATCTGACCACAACCTGTTCCCATCATATATCCTGACCTGATCTCCCGATACCGCCCCTCACATAATCTCCAGTCCACAACTTGTTCCCACCATATATTTCTGACCTGATCTCCCGATAACGCCTCTCACGTAATCTCCAGTCCACAACCTGTTCCCATCATATATCCCTGACCTGATCACCCGATATCACCCCTCATGTAATCTCTAATTCACAACCTGTTCCCAACATATTTCTCTGACCTGATCTCCCAATACCGGCTCTCATTATCTCCAGACCACAACCTGTTCCCACAATATATCCCTGACCTGATCTCCCAATACCGGCCCTCACGTAATCTCCAGTCCACAACCTTTTCCCATCATATGTCTCTGACCTGATCTCCCGATACCGCCCCTCACATAATCTCCAGTCCACAACCTGTTCCCATCATATATCCTGACCTGATCTCCCAATACCGGCCCTCACGTAATCTCCAGTCCACAACCTTTTCCCATCATATATCCCTGACCTGATCTCCCGATACCGCCGCTCACATAATCTCCAGTCCACAACCTGTTTTCACCATATATCCCTGACCTGATCTCCCGATACCGGCCCTCATGTAATCTCCAGTCCACAACCTGTTCCCACCATATATCCCTGACCTGATCTCCCGATACCGCCCCTCATGTAATCTCCAATTCACAACCAGTTCCCACCATATTTCTCTGACCTGATCTCCCGATACCGGCCCTCGTAATCTGACCACAACCTGTTCCCATCATATATCCTGACCTGATCTCCCGATACCGGCCCTCACGTAATCGCCTGTCCACAACTTGTTCCCACCATATATCTCTGAGCTGATCTCCCGATACCGCCCCTCATGTAATCTGACCACAACCTGTTCCCACCATATATCCCTGACCTGATCTCCCGATACCGGCCCTCACGTAATCGCCTGTCCACAACTTGTTCCCACCATATATCTCTGACCTGATCTCCCGATACCGCCCCTCATGTAATCTGACCACAACCTGTTCCCACCATATATCCCTGACCTGATCTCCCGATACCGCCCCTCACGTAATCTCCAGTCCACAACCTGTTCCCACCATATATCCCTGACCTGATCTCCCGATATCACCCCTCATGTAATCTCCAATCCACAACCTGTTCCCACCATATATCCCTGACCTGATCTCCCGATATCACCCCTCATGTAATCTCCAATCCACAACCTGTTCCCACCATATTTCCCTGACCTGATCTCCCGATACCGCCCCTCATGTAATCTGACCACAACCTGTTTTCACCATATATTCCTGATCTCCCAATACAGCCCCTCACGTAATCTCCGGTCCACAACCTGTCCTCTTCATACATCTCTGACCTGATCTCCCGATTCCGCCCCTCACGATTCTCTCAAGACCTCTACTTGTGCTATTCCCTCATCCGCACCTTACACAACTATCTACAAGATGTCCTCCATACCCTGGAACTTGCTGCCCCATCACATCTGGCTCTCACCCACCATCATTTTCTTTGTACACATTCATACCCCCTCATGGGGTTAGTAGAAGGAGCATAAGCTGATATTGGCTCCAATGGCCGACCAGGGACACAGGAAACAGAGTCCGTCAAATGGCGAGCAAACCAAGTGAGGTTAAATATGGCCCCTAATACCACACGGCCTGGAAGGTTTGAGACTCCAAATGTATCTTCAAGCAAAATGTATTCACATAAAAGCAACTTTTACAGCAATAACGCTTTTTTAAGGATATATTCCTCTACCTCAGATCACACTTAGTTTCCACAGGATAGGGCAATGTTTCCCAACCAGGGCAAAAAATACAACTCCCAGCATCCCCGGAAAGCCTTCGGCAGCTCTTTACAAATTTGTCTCCAGCTCTAAAGGACCTTCCATTGATTTTAAATTGTCTGGTGTAATGCTTCATTTCCCCTGCGGGAGTGCTGCAGGGATACTGGGCACTTGCTGACAGTTGTAGTTCCCTGGTTCCAACTGCTGGAACCCCCAAGTGATATAATTAAAGGGTTACTCCGGTGAAAAACACTTAATTTTTTTTTTTTTTTTTAAATCAACTGGCTCCAGAAAGTTAAACAGATTTGTACATTACTTCTATTTAAAAATCTTAATCCTTTCAGTACCTATCAGCTGCTGTATACTACAGAGAAAGTTCTTTTCTTTTTGAATGTATTTTCTGTCTGACACCTCTTTCCAGGTCAGGAACTGTCCAGAGCAGGATCGGTTTGCTATGGGGATTTGCTCCTGCTCTGGACAGTTCCTGAGGCAGACAGAGGTGTCAGCAGAGAGCGCTGTGGTCAGACTGGAAAGAAATTCCAAAAGAAAAGCACTTACAGCAGCTGATAAGTACTGGAAGGATTAAGATTTTTAAATAGAAGTAATTTACAAATCTGTTAAACGTTCTGCCACCAGTTGATTTTATTATTATTTTTTTTTTTTTACCAGAGTACCCCTTTAAGGTCATTTGTCCCCCTTTTTTTGTGATTTCTAGGGACAAGCTGTATGTGCAGCCATATATTAGATGATCACGCTGACCGTCCCTTTCTACTATCTACTTTGACTACTAAGGGGCAGCGGGCTGACAATTGGGGGGTACACCCCTCTATGACCTCATACGCCCTAATAAGGTTGTTCTTCGCCTAGGACAATCACGTGAAGGCATCTCCAGGACCTTGGTTGCCCACTACTGGAAACAGAACCAAGACGCGGCTTCATAGCACGGTAAAGCGTTTGAGGGTCCTACAAACAGCCCCACCCCCATATCTCAGCTTTCCGGACCCTCACTAGATAGTAAATAATGGTTGCGGTTAGCCCGGATTTTGATCAGGTATTGTATGCGGTTTCTTGGTTGCTCTATTTACAACTAGGACTTTTTTTTTTGCAATAAAAAAAAAAATTGCGAAAAATTGCGAAATGCAAAGAAAAAAAAAAAAAAGCAGAGGTGAAAGTTCACTTCCTAATAAGTGCGGTGTATGGGGGTAGAGGGCACATAGGTGCCAGGTGGGTATGGACTCACCTTACAGTCCTTCAGGCATACAGGTGCCATGTTGATCTATAGTCGCAGGCGGATAGTGTTGTGCACAGGATCATCTGCTTGGGCTGCACTAAAACCCTCCCTTCTAGTAGGAGGAGATCTGGGGACAGGAAGAGCTGGGTAAGGCCATGTGTAACCGTACGCCAGTGTTTCCCAACCAGGGTGCCTTCTTCTGTTGCAAAACTACAACTCCCAGCATGCCCGGACAGCCTTCGGCTGTCCGGGCATGCTGGGAGTTGTAGTTTTGCATCAGCTGGAGGCACCCTGGTTGGGAAACACTGCTGTATGTAATTGAGATATTGCTATTTTGTATGCACAGATGTAGCAGAGCCGAATCGGTTGCATTGTTCGTGCCTCAGGGGGAAGGTTAACACAATGCCGGTACTTATAGCTGCAATCCTAGACAAAAGCATTAGAGCTTACCCGGGGCGTCACAATGCTTTTCCCAAATTACTCATTCAGCTCTGCTACATCTGCCCGTCCTTTTGTCTGACCGTTGCTGACTGGTTTGGAAGGTCGCCTTGCTGGACTTGAATGGAAGCCCAGTAAAGGTTTCCGAAAAAATTGCAGACGTGTGAATAGGCTCTAAGGAAATCCTTGGCCTTAGGCTGCATTCACACCACGTTTTGTACATACGGGTGGGGGAGGGGCAAACCGGGCGCTCCCGTTCCCCAGCCGGATCAGCCCGTGACTCCATTTACTTTAATGACCTGACCGGAGTCAAACGGTGACTCCGGTCAGCTCAGTTTTGACCCGTATGCGGTTTCCTGACCGGACCTAAAACCGTTTGACTCCGGTCGGATCATTAAAGTAAATGGAGTCACGGGCTGATCCGGCTGGGGTACGGGAGCGCCAGGTTTGCCCCTCTCCCCCGCCGGATCCGGCACCCGTATGTACAAAACCTGGTGTGAATGCATCCTTATTACTGTGATGGTACACAGTAAGGCCGCGTTCACACGTCGGAAAATGTGCGAAAACACGGGCGGACATTCCGCACATCTGCTTATATCGGCGGCACTAGGATAGATATCATAGACGGCAAAGCATTTCCAAGCGGGATCCGCCGAAATATTGGGGGAGATTTATCAAAACTTGTCCAGAGGAAAAAAATGGCCCAGTTGCCCATAGCAACCAATCGGATCGCTGCTTTCATTTTTAACAAGGCCTCTGCAAAATGAAAGAAGCAATCTGATTGGTTGCTATGGGCAACTCAGCAACTTTTTCCTTTGCACAGGTTTTGATAAATCTCCCCCATTGTACGGTTTAAGGTTTCTGTGGACACTGGAATCGGGATTTCCACGGCAGAAACAGAGAAATTTAAAAACGCCATGCTAACGTGGTCGTCTCAATATTGGCTTGTGGTGGCGGAATTGGGATAAAGCCTTGTGGGGGTGTAGGATAGTTGGGGTGTTGCTGTGCAGGATAGTAAAGGGCGCTGTTAACCCTTGTCACTCGTGACGCCAGGGTGTGGGTTAAATTCTGTAATTCTTGATAGGCCTATTGCCACCCTTCCCAAGAGCAATAGGTGATGCAGAAATAAAGGATTGTCCACAACCGCTGTTAACTGAAAACTTGCAGGAACTTTTACTGAAGAATTTCTGTACATGCAGCAATAGTAACAGTCCAGATAACAGAGTCTCTATAGATATAGCTGAGCAGCGATTGACAGTCGGTTGGGATCAGATAAGCTCAATTTAGCTTCTTAGGGATTGTATAGCAGAGATCCGCTGGATTTAAGGGTGAGTTTAGGTCCAGTGATCTTGCGGTGAGTAGCAGGGAATTGCTTAGTCTTTCCGCTATGTTAGAGGCCGAGGCCGCAAGGCTTTGGCCTAGTAAATCGTCTTGTAAGCTGCGGAGGTCCTACCTCATCCAGAGTCAGCAACCCAAGAGAGCGATCAAGATGGCGCAGCGCCCTTATATGGGCAGGGGCAGCCGGTTTGGATTGGTCCATAACAACTGTCACTCACCGTAACAGTGCATTGTGGGTGAACACGTCACGGGAACCTCCAAAGGTCCTGTAGCAAAACCATAGAGTTCTAAACTAATCACGTGACCCGCAGGTCCTGCTACGCTGAGCAGGTAGGCAATTAAATATATACATATTTATATACTTATACTTATATTGATAAGAACTTCCATACAGTCATAAACTAACTGAGGGGTGACAAGGGGATAACTACAGAAGAGGGACCCTGACGTCCTAGGGACTCTGACTATGGGGACCTCTATAAAGGTAACGTATACAATACGGTAACAGGACATTATTTATTTATTTATTTTTGGTGTGTGTCTCTGTCCCATTTCCCCTCCCAAAGGCGTTTTTAGGGAACGTTCACACGAGCGGACCCACAGCGTATTTTACGCTGCAGATCCGCCGCTGAAGGACAGCTGCATGGTGGCTTTCCATGTGCCTGCTCTGAGCGACAATACACTGCTACGAGCAGACACACTGCGATGTGCGAGTTGTCACGAATGCGCGGTGTACTCTCACATATCGCGGCCGCTCCCCCTGCTCAATGAGCTAGGCCGAGGGCTGCCGCGATGTGCGAGTATCGCAGTGTGTCTGCTTGTAGCGGCATATTGCCGTTCCGAGCAGGCACATGTAAAGCCGCCATGCAGGGGTCCTTCAGCGGCGGATCTGCAGCGTAAAATACGCTGTGGGTCCACTCGCGTGAACGTACCCTTAGGGTAGGTGTACACCTGTTAGTTGTAACCCCTTTTCGGCAGATTGCTGACCTATAATGTTGATGGGAGCAGCGGACCCCATTGATTTCTGTGGCCAATCTGAGTCACAAGGCCTCTGCAAAATGAAAGAAGCGATCTGATTGGTTGCTATGGGCAACTCGGCAACTTTTCCTCTGCACAGGTTTTGATAAATCACCCCCCTAGTGACTCCATTTGGGACCTGTGCGCTATTTCAAGACTGCAACAGCCCGCGCTTTAAAGTCTGCTTAAAATAACGTGTACGTCCCAAACAGAACTAGGCAACCCAGTTCAGCCATAGAAATCAATAGGGGACGCTGTTCCCAACTCCTGTTTTCAGCGGTATGCCGAGGGATGCTATTAAGGGGTGCACTAACGGAGTATGGACCTCCCCTTAAAGGGGTACTCCACTGCTCAGCGTTTGGAACAAACTGTTCCGAACGCTGGAGCCGGCGCTGGGAGTTCGTTACGTCATAGCCACGCCCCCTCAATGCAAGTCTATGGGAGGGGGCGTGACAGCCGTCACCCCCCCTCCCATAGACTTGCATTGAGTGGGCGTGACGTCATGAGGGCGGGGCTATGATGTCACGAGCTCCCGGCACTAGCTCCAGCGTTCTGAACAGTTTGCTGATTTCACTCTCTTCTTCACCGTGCACACAACGGAATTTCCACGGAAGTACGGATTTTGGCGTCCACAGAGATATTGAACCGCTTCAATGTTTCTGCGGATTTAGCTTGGAAATGCATTGCTGTCTATGAAGACGGCGCATGTCCTAGCGCCGCTGGATCAAGCAAATGTGTGGAATGTTCTGACAATTTTTGGCTGTGTAATCATGGCCTTAGACTTAGTTTTATAAAATCATGGTACTGTGATGTCCCAGTACAGGACATGGTCCGGCGCTACACTTAGGCCCTGTCAGGTTGAGTCCCTCGGTGACCTGGGGGCTCTCCTGCAGTGTCTCCCCTGCTATAAGTACAATGTTATTTATTGTAATAG
Organism: Hyla sarda; assembly: GCF_029499605.1. Lineage (NCBI taxonomy): Eukaryota > Metazoa > Chordata > Amphibia > Anura > Hylidae > Hyla > Hyla sarda. The sequence goes on from NC_079192.1 coordinate 403,106,354, forward strand.
ATATATAGTCAGTATGCTAATGTATAGACAGTATAAAGGACCTTTGGAGGACTCCAGTAAATGTCTAAAGGACCTGTGAGAGGTCACATGTTATGTTTATGTTATCACATGTTACCCAGAGGGCACCAGTTTAACACATGACCCGCAGCTTGACCAATGAATGGGCTTTGGCTCCGCCCCCCTCTATATAAGGGGGCGGCCATTACAATCTCTCTCTGCGGAGGACAGCAAAGCACAGACATCAAAGACCCTGTGTCCAGTACACATGGAGGCCACAAAGCCTGCACATTGTCAGTAAGTCATCTCATCTATGTCTGCTGTCTCTACTAAAATCAAGTCTATCCTAGTCTGCGTGGCTGAACTAAAGTCTATTACAATAACTACAAGTCCCAGCAAGCTGCAGGGCCCTTTCAGTGTTACTGGTCAACTCTCTGGGATTCTGGCTTAGCTGTAGAGACTATAACAACTGTCTGACCTCAGTGAAGCCTCCATTAACCATAACCTGGCCGTGGACTCTCATTTCACTGCCTAGCCATTGGGATAGCTGAGATATCGTTCAGGTGGTTCCCGATACCCAAAAACCACTCTGGCGTCACGAATATTAGGGGTTAACAACACCTTGCCCCTGGGGCTAATACCATATTGCCCCATCCACCTACACCGCTACACCCCGTGGTCCCGCCATTCACCGTGGCTCACCACGGTACGCTCTGGGTATGGCATTTTTTTTTTAATACAAGAAATTGCAATGTTTTCCCTCCCATAGATTTCTATAGGTGGCAACAGATAAATACAGTGATCCCTCAACTTACAACGGCCTCAACATACAATAGTTTCAACATACGATGGTCTTTTCTGGACCATTGTAAGTTGAAACCAGACTCAACATACAATGACAATCTGGACAAAGACAGTCCAGATCTGTGAAACTTGTCAATGGCCAAGAGAACTGACCAATCAGAATGGGCAATTTACTGGTAAAACACCTGTATTACTGAAGTACATGCACTGACTGGTGTCTGGTAGCGCCCCCTACAGCACAGGGAGGTATTACATGTTCTGTACTCTTTACCTGTATTACTGAAGCGTATGCACTGACTGATGTCTGGTAGCGCCCCCTACAGTACAGGGAGGTATTACATGTTCTGTACTCTTTACCTGTATTACTGAAGCGTATGCACTGACTGATGTCTGGCTGCGCCCCCTACAGTACAGGGAGGTATTACATGTTCTGTACTCTTTACCTGTATTACTGAAGCGTATGCACTGACTGATGTCTGGTAGCACCCCCTACAGTACAGGGAGGTATTACATGTTCTGTACTCTTTACCTGTATTACTGAAGCGTATGCACTGACTGATGTCTGGCTGCGCCCCCTACAGTACAGGGAGGTATTACATGTTCTGTACTCTTTACCTGTATTACTGAAGCGTATGCACTGACTGATGTCTGGTAGCACCCCCTACAGTACAGGGAGGTATTACATGTTCTGTACTCTTTACCTGTATTACTGAAGCGTATGCACTGACTGATGTCTGGCTGCGCCCCCTACAGTACAGGGAGGTATTACATGTTCTGTACTCTTTACCTGTATTACTGAAGCGTATGCACTGACTGATGTCTGGTAGCACCCCCTACAGTACAGGGAGGTATTACATGTTCTGTACTCTTTACCTGTATTACTGAAGCGTATGCACTGACTGATGTCTGGTAGCACCCCCTACAGTACAGGGAGGTATTACATGTTCTGTACTCTTTACCTGTACCAGGGTTACCTGCTCTTTTGGACACCAGGTGAGGGCGGCTCCATGTTACTTTTTTAGGATATTGCGTGTACTGTACAGGACCCCGAAGAAGCTCTTGTCCTCTACATAGAGCAGTGTTTCCAAAGCAGGGTGCCCCCAGCTGTTGCAAAACTACAACTCCCAGCATGCCCGGACAGCCAAAGGCTGTCCGGGCATGCTGGGAGTTGTAGTTTTGCAACAGCTGGAGGCCCCCTGGCTGGGAAACACTGACATAGACAGTGATTACAGCTCCCAGCAGATCATTCTTACTTTTATATGGAAGGATTTGCTTTATCTATATTAGTTATCTACTTTGTTCTGTACAGGACCCCGAAGAAGCTCCTGTCCTCTACATAGACAGTGATTACAGCTCCCAGCAGATCTTTCTTACTTTTATATGGAAGGATTTGCTTTATCTATATTAGTTATCTACTTTGTTCTGTACAGGACCCCGAAGAAGCTCCTGTCCTCTACATAGACAGTGATTACAGCTCCCAGCTCTTTATTACTTTTATATGTAAGGATTTGCTTTATCTATATTAGTTATCTACTTATTTTTGTTTAATTCTCACTTTTTCCTATTTTTGGATGACATTTTGGGGCTTTAGAACCAATTACGAGGTTTCCATAGAGTTCTGGTCTCAACATACAATGGTTTCAACATACAATGGTCGTCCCGGAACCGATTAACATTGTAACTTGAGGGACCACTGTAAATGGCAGAAAGAAAATGCCATGTGTGCATGTCTGCTGGTGTATTCCCCCTCCCCCCCCCCCCCCAGTAGAAATCCTTCAGTCTCGTGATGAAAGAATCACATGACTTACCATAGTAGTAAAAGAAACGCAGCACTACTAGTATACACTATTAAAAAATTTAAAATAAAGTAACTTTTGTGTTTTTACTTTCCTATTTACAGATGGACCTCGATGAATCCCAGAGTCCCAAAGGGCTATTCGAATGTCAGATCTGCAGGTTATCGGTCCCGTATACCTACTTTGGCCAGAAACCACCAAATACGAAATCTATAATGTAAGTAAAGATGGCGGAGGAGCAAGTTTTAAGGTTGTTACTGGAAGCCATCAATACGCAGGCTTTATTCTGCTTACAGATCTTATTCTAATGATGGATTGTGTCCATATGTAGGATAACTTCAGGGACGGGCACACAGATTCAAAAGGGGGCTTAAAGGGGTACTCCGGCGCTTAGACATCTTATCCCCTATCCGAAGGATGGGGAATAAGATGCCTGATTGAGGTGGTCCCGCTGCTGGGGACCCCTGTGATCTTGCACACGGCACCCCGTTTGTAATCAGTCCCCGGAGCCTGTTTGCTCCGGGTTTGATTACTGTCGATCACGAGGCCGGAGCGTTGTGACGTCAAGGCTCCGCCCCTGTGTGACGTCACGCTCCGCCCCATCAATGCAAGCCTATGGGAGGGGGCGTGACAGCTATCACGCCCCCTCTCGTAGGCTTGCATTGAGGGGCGGAGCGTGACGTCACACAGGGGCGGAGGCGTGATGTCCCACAGGGGCGGAGGCGTGATGTCCCACAGGGGCGGAGGCGTGATGTCCCACAGGGGCGGAGGCGTGATGTCCCACAGGGGCGGAGGCGTGATGTCCCACAGGGGCGGAGGCGTGATGTCCCACAGGGGCGGAGGCGTGATGTCCCACAGGGGCGGAGGCGTGATGTCCCACAGGGGCGGAGGCGTGATGTCCCACAGGGGCGGAGGCGTGATGTCCCACAGGGGCGGAGGCGTGATGTCCCACAGGGGCGGAGGCGTGATGTCCCACAGGGGCGGAGGCGTGATGTCCCACAGGGGCGGAGGCGTGATGTCCCACAGGGGCGGAGGCGTGATGTCCCACAGGGGCAGAGGCGTGATGTCACACAGGGGCGGAGGCGTGATGTCACACGCCGCCCGCCCTGTGGTCGCCCGTAATCATACCCAGAGTGAACACGCTCCGGGGACTGATTACAAACAGGGTGCCGCTTGCAAGATCACAGGGGTCCCCAGCAGCGGGACTCCCACGTTCAGGCATCTTATCCCCTATCCTTAGATGTCTAAGCACTGGAGTACCCCTTTAACATCCTTTTTTAAAGCTTTTCTAATGGACGTTTATAACGGATCTTTTAACGGATGAATTTCATAGTGTGAAAGCAGCCTAATTTTTATGTGTCTAGCTCCTTTATTTATCAATAGGGAGGGGAGGGGGTGTGGCCTCACTGTGCAGGTCTCCGCCCCCTCCCTCAGTATGCTGTCTGCTCACATCTCCCCTAGTATTAGCAAAACTACAACTCCCAGCTTGTCCTCACTGACAGTACCGGACACAAGCTGACAGTGGGAGGAGTTTTCCCTGCGCTCACAGCTGTCCCAGGAATCCTCTGGCTTTGCAGTATGAGAGGGGGTGGAGTCTCATCACTGCACCTGGTCATCTAATTCAGCTGCTGGTGGTGAACTGATTGGACTCATAAGTGGGTTGCGGTCAGTTCACATTATGTGCAGTTTTGCTGCATTTTCTTTTTCAATGTGTTTTTTTTTTTTAAAGAGATATATTGCTAAGAGGTGAAAGTGATTTGACCTATAATAACACCTAAGTTGTCTTATTATGTGGAACCTTTGAGCCGTGTTCATGTGTTGAATTTTTTACTGCATTTTTCCCACACGTTTGCTGTATTTTGGCAGTGTTTGCTGCAATTCTTAAAATCCTGACATATTTTTACAGTAATTTGCACAATTGCAGTAAAATAGCAAAATTTTTGCCAGGAAATTGGGAGAATCAAAACAGAAGACAAAAACACAAAAAACGCTGGGGGAGATTCATCAAAACCATTGTAGAGGAAGAGGGGTGCAGTTGCCCATAGCAACCAATCAGATCTCTTCTTTCATTTTTAACAAGGCCTTTAAAAAATGAAAGAAGCAATCTGATTGGTTGCTATGGGCAACCTTTACTCTGTACAGGTTTTGATAAATCTCCCCCGCTGTGTGTAAACACAGCCTCAGGGGAGGTGTATAACTACTATATATCCTGACTATATAGAGACAGCAGCAGCAGCAGCAGTATACAGATAGAGCTTTGAGGGGAGGTGTATTTCTGTTATATATCCTGACCATATAGAGATAGCAGCAGCAGTATACAGATAGAGCTGAGAGGGGAGGTGTATATCTACAATATATTCTGATCCCATAGAGATATCAGCAGTATACAGATAGAGCTGAGAGGGGAGGTGTATAACTACTATATATATCTCCTGACCATATAGAGCTAGAGGGGAAGTATATAACTACTATATATCCTACCATATAGAGATAGCAGCAGCAGCAGCAGTATACAGATAGAGCTAGAGGGGAGGTATATAACTACTATATATCCTACCATATAGAGATAGCAGCAGCAGCAGCAGTATACAGGTAGAGCTATAGGGGAGGTATATAACTACTATATAGCTGGGTCCCATAGAGATAGCAGCAGCAGCAGTATACAGATAGAGCTGAGAGGGGAGGTGTATAACTACTATATATCCTGACATAAAGAGATATCAGCAGCAGTATACAGATAGAGCTGGGAGGGGAGGGATTTGGTAGCTGCCTGGATCTGATAGGTGATGATGCCATCCTTAGTTGCCATCCTGTTAATGCCGCAACAGTGCCAGCCCCAGCTTCCTCAGCTTAGTTTGCAGGAAGTCCGCTGTCCCAGAACTTCCTCTGACACATTCAACACTGATTTTCTGTGGGCCAGACTGGTGATCACATGAACTAGTTACAGAAATAAAACAGGGATCCAGTCGTGCTGGTATAAAACAGATGGTCCTGTAGGTCTAGTGATGGTAAATGTGTACGATACGGGCAAAAATACCCCGGAGTGCTACTTTAAAGGGGTACTCCGCTGCTCAACATTTGGAGCAAACTGTTACGAACGCTGGAGCCGGAAGCTTGTGACATCATAGCCCCGCCCCCTCAATGAAAGTTTATGGGAGGGGGCGTGACAGCCGTCACGCCCCCTCCCATACACTTGCATTGAGGAGGTGGGGTGTGATGTCATGAGGGGGCGGGACTATGATGTCATGAGCTCCCGACTCCAACGTTCGGAACAGTTTATTCCAAACGCTGAGTAGCGGAGTACCCCTTTAAGATAATAGAGAAGCCCATTCTCCCATTATACTGTGTGTGTAATGTGGCAAACAATAAGCCATATAACCCCAATGTCCTCTTGTATTTCAGTCTCTTGGAGGAATGTTTTGTGATGCGGGATCCATTTGTTCCAGACAAAGAGAAGTTCCTGATCCTGGGTTCCCCCTGCAGCCTGTGTAAGAAGGTGGTCTGCACTGGTACAGTAAGTAGCCATGTTATTTACATCTATATAAGGGGCTGATAACTCGTAGGAATCTATAGCAGCACGTAATACAAGTGACATACACTCACTGGCCTCTATATAGTCCTGGGTTGGACCCCCTTTTCCCCTAATTCTTGGTGTCAAACTTTATACAAAAAAGGTGCTGGACACGTTCCTCCATACGGACATGATGACATCACACAGTTCCCCCATATGGACATGATGACATCACACAGTTCCTTCATATAGACATGATGACATCACACAGTTCCTCCATATGGACATGATGACATCACACAGTTCTTCCATATAGACATGATGACATCACACAGTTCCTCCATATGGACATGATGACATCACACAGTTCCTCCATATGGACATGATGACATCACACAGTTCCTCCATATGGACATGATGACATCACACAGTTCCTCCATATGGACATGATGACATCACACAGTTCCTCCATATGGACATGATGACATCACACAGTTCCTCTATATGGACATGATGACATCACACAGTTCCTCCATATGGACATGATGACATCACACAGTTCCTCTATATGGACATGATGACATCACACAGTTCCTCTATATGGACATGATGACATCACACAGTTCCTCCATATAGACATGATGACATCACACAGTTCCTCCATATGGACATGATGACATCACACAGTTTCTCCATACGGACATGATGACATCACACAGTTCCTCCATATGGACATGATGACATCACACAGTTCCTCTATATGGACATGATGACATCACACAGTTCCTCCATATAGACATGATGACATCACACAGTTCCTCCATATGGACATGATGACATCACACAGTTCCTCCATATGGACATGATGACATCACACAGTTCCTCCATATAGACATGATGACATCACACAGTTCCTCCATATGGACATGATGACATCACACAGTTCCTCTATATGGACATGATGACATCACACAGTTCCTCCATATGGACATGATGACATCACACAGTTCCTCTATATGGACATGATGACATCACACAGTTCCTCCATATGGACATGATGACATCACACAGTTCCTCCATATAGACATGATGACATCACACAGTTCCTCCATATAGACATGATGACATCACACAGTTCCTCTATATGGACATGATGACATCACACAGTTTCTCCATACGGACATGATGACATCACACAGTTCCTCTATATGGACATGATGACATCACACAGTTCCTCTATATGGACATGATGACATCACACAGTTTCTCCATACGGACATGATGACATCACACAGTTCCTCTATATGGACATGATGACATCACACAGTTCCTCTATATGGACATGATGACATCACACAGTTCCTCCATATGGACATGATGACATCACACAGTTCCTCCATATAGACATGATGACATCACACAGTTCCTCCATATAAACATGATGACATCACACAGTTCCTCCATATGGACATGATGACATCACACAGTTGCTGTAGATTTGTTGGATCCATGATGAGAATCTCCGGTTCTACCACATCCCAGCGGTGATCTATAGGATGAGATCTGGTGACTGTGGAGGTCATTGGAGTCATGTGACCTCATTGTCCTGTATGAGATGATGTCATGTTACATGTGACTATGTAACATTAATGGCCAATATGACCTAAGGGCTTGTTGATTACCTGCGGAATTTCTGCAGCGTATCTACTGCGGAAAATCTGCAGCAGATTTTGCTACCATTGACTTCGATGGGTCCGAAGTAAAATCTGCAAATCTTTCTCTGTTGCGGATTTTCTGCTGACCGATTTAAGTCAATGCTAGCAAAATCTGCTGCAGATTTTCCGCAGTAGATATGCTGCAGAATTTCTGCAGGTAATCCGACCGTGTGAACGCACCCTTATGCAGTTTCTTCTGTCTTCAGGATTGCAGCCTCTTCTACTCCAAGAGATTCTGTCTCCCCTGCGTGACCAAGAATAAGGACTCTTTTCCTCCTGAGATCCGGCAGGACCTGGATAAAAAGAAGGCCCAGGATAAATGATCTGATTATTTGGGAGCAGTGGTCTCCAAACTACGGCCCTCCAGATGTTGCAAACCTACAACTCCCAGCATGCCTACGGCTGTCCGGGCATCCTGGGAGTTGTAGTTTTGCAACATCTGGAGGGCCACAGTTTAGAGACCACTGAACCAGAGGACCCATTCACTGCCATGAAGTCTTCTCATCCTTCTTTACACTCATGGGCAACTCTGGCCTCTACAGGATTAGTAACACAAGTCATCCAGGACTGGAAAAAAGAGCCGATTTCTTTCAAAATACAGCGTCCCTCTTGTCCTCTGTTTGTGTGGGGAATTGCAGCTCAGTTCCATTTAATATCACACACAACCTGAGCACACGGGTGGCGCTGTTTTTGTTGGGAGACATTGATTTGAAGGGGTATTCCATGAAAAAAAAAAAAAAGTATTTTCATATCAACTGGCTCCAGAAAGTACTTCCAGTACTTATCAGCTGCTGAAGCTGAGTTGTTTTTTGTCTGACAACCTCTCTGTCTGTCTCAGGAACTGCCCAGAGTAGCAGAAAATCCCCATAGCAAACCTCTCCTGCTTTGGACAGTTCCTGAGACAGACAGACATGTGTCAGCAGAGAGCACTGTGGTCAGACAGAAAAGAATGCAACTTCAGCAGCTGATAAGTATTGGTAGGATTAAGATTTTTTTAATAGAAGTAATTTACAAATTTGTTTAACTTTCTACAGCCAGTAAATATGATTTTTTTTTTTTCATGGGATACCCCTTTAACTCTTTCGTAAACTCTGCTGCAGAGATATACTTAGTACCCTAACTGCAAAGGGATGGTAAAGATGCTGCGCCCTCTGCTGTCTATTACCACTGACATTGGAGATAACTCATGCAATAGTGACCATGGCATCTAAGTGGGTAGAAGGGGGGGGCGACTTCTGTTACCCCATTATGAACTTTGGGTGCCAATGAGGGTCAATGGCAGCTGGGGGCCCAATGAAGAGTGTCAGGTCGGCCACCTCTATCCTCCTATCAATAGGATTATATTAGCGATCACATCAAGTGCTCTAATAGGACTACAAAGACTTAAAAGGGGGTACTCCGGTGGAAAACTTTTCTTATATAACAACTGGCTCCAGAACGTTAAACAGATTTGTAAATTAATTCTATTAAAAAATCTTAATCCTTTCAGTACTTATGAGCTTCTGAAGTTAAGGTTGTTCTTTTCTGTCTAAGTGCTCTCTGATGACACCTGTCTCGGGAACCACCCAGTTTAGAAGAGGTTTGCTATGGGGATTTTCTTCTAAACTGGGCGGTTCCCGAGCCACCAGAGAGCACTTAGACAGAAAAGAACAACCTTAACTTCAGAAGCTCATAAGTATTGAAAGGATTAAGTTTTTTTAATTTACAAATCTGTTTAACTTTCTGGAGCCAGTTGAGATATATATATATTATATATATATATAAAAAAAGTCCTGGATAACCCCTTTAAAGGGGTGCTCCGGTGGAAAACTTTTTTTTTTAATGAACTGGTGCCAGAAAGAAACAGATTTGTAAAATTATTTCTATTAAAAAAATCTTTACCCTTCCAGTACTTTTTAGCAGCTGTATGCTACAGAGGAAATTTTCTTTTTGAATTTCTTTTTTTTGACTTGTCCACAGTGCTCTCTGCTGACACCTGATGCCCATATCAGGAACTGTCCAGAGCAGGAGAAAATCCCCATAGCAAACCAATGCTGCTCTGGACAGTTCCTGACATGGACAGAGGTGTCAGCAGAGAGCAAGACAAAAAAAAATTCTAAAAGAATTTCCTCTGTAGCATACAGCTGCTAATAAGTACTGGAAGGGTAAAGATTTTTTAATAGAAGTAATTTACAAATCTGTTTAACTTTCTGGCACCAATTGATTTAAAAAAAAAAAAAAAAAAAAACGTTTTCCACCGGAGTACCCATTTACTCCGCTGACCCAGCGTTTAGAACTTATTTTGTTCCAAACGCTGGGTGCGGGCGTCGTGACGTCACCTCAATGCAAGTCTATGGGAGGAGGCGTGGATAGACTTGCATTGAGGGGGCGTGACCTCACGACCCCCGCAGACTGCACCCAGCGTTTGGAACAAAATGTTCCGAACGCTGGGGCAGCGGAGAACCCTTTTAAGGTAAATAGTTTTTTTTTTTTTTTTTAAACCCCAGAAATGTTGAGTCTTTTGTATTTATATTTTAATACATGTTAATACTTGTGTATAACTGCAACACAAGGTAAAGTTAAAATGTTTTTTATACTTATTAATTATTATCACAAATAAAACAATGGTGGAATTTACTATTTTTTTTTTACTTCCCCTTCCAAAAATATAAACGCACAAACTTAGAGTACATTCACACGGCCGTCTGTCCCCGTTTTTTTAACCCGGTTTCGGTTCCGTTCTTGCAGGCTGTAAACGGATTAAAAACTGTTTTTTTACAATCCCTTTACATCCGTTTGTACCCGTCTGAGCTCATTTCTGTTTTTTGGACGGCAGAAAAAACAGCACATGCAAATGGAAGAAAAAAACAGATAGTAAATTTAACATTGAAGTCTATGGAAAACAGATGAGCCTTTAATGTCATCAGTTTTCATCTGTTTTTTCAATCCGTTTTTACTTCTGAGCATGCTCGGAACAAAAAAATATATTTATTTTTTGGTTTATTAACTGAATATTGGATCCAAACAGATAACACATTTGCATCCATGGAAAACTGTTTTTTTTTTAATCAACTGGTGCCAAAAAGTTAAACAGATATGTAAGTTACTTCTATTAAAAAGTCTTAATCCTTCCAGTACTTATTAGCTGCTGAATACTACAGAGGAAATTATTTTCTTTTTGGAAAACGGAGCTCTCTTCTGACATCACGAGCACAGTGCTCTCTGCCGACATATCTGTCCATTTTAAGAACTGTCCAGAGTAGGAGAAAATCCCCATAGCAAACATATGCTGCTCTGGACAGTTCCTAAAAGGGACAGAAATGTCAGCAGAGAGCACTGTGCTCGTGATGTCAGCAGAGAGCACTGTGTTCCAAAAAGAAAATAATTTCCTCTGTAGTATTCAGCAGCTAATAAGTACTGGAAAGATTAAGATTTTTTTTAGAAGTAACTTACAAATCTGTTTAACTTTCTGGCACCAGTTGATTTAAAACAAAAAACTTTTCCACCGGAGTACCCCTTTAAGTGGTTAAAGGGGTCCTCCAGCTGCATGGAGACTAACTAAATAATGAAAGCGTCAGATGTTGGTTGAGGACAAAGGACAAGAGACCCAGTGTAATATCCAACTGATACAGTTATTTATTAGACCCGCGCCATCGCCCCCTATATACAGCGCACAGGTTCTCACTCAGTGAGAGTATTGACCCCCCCCCCCCCAGGGCCGGACGGTCGGGCCGCTCTCACATCTGCAGCCACTTCACAATGTAGAAGTTCTTCTTCCCGACCTTGATGAGGGACAGTCCATTGTTGAGGATGTGTTGGCCGACCACGAGCACCTCGTCTGGGTTGGTGACCCTCGTGTGGTTGAAGCTCACTCCCCCGCTGCTCAAGATGTCAAAGCTGAAAGGCAAAAAAAAGCGGAATCTGGTAGAAGATCGAATAGGCTCTGTCCCCACGAGCTGTAAATTCGGTCATGCCCATCCTTTATCTTACAACACACTGCCAATAGGGGGCATCATGCTTCATGTGTACAACTTAAAGGGGTAGTCCAGTGCTGAAAAACTTATCCCCTATCCTAAGGATAGGGGATAAGTTTCAGATCCAGGGGGGTCCGACGCGATCTCCTGTACGGGGCCTCGGCTCGCTGGCCAGATAACGGGTGTCAACCACCACATGAAGCAGCGGCTGACACGCCCCCTCAACACATCGCTATGGCAGAGCTGGAGATTGCCGAATGCAGCACTCCGGCTCTGCCATAGAGTTGTATTGAGGGGGCGTGTCAGCCGCTGCTTCATACGGTGGTCAACACGTCCCCTTCCCGCGTGCTACCGGGGCCCTGAACAGGAGATCTGAAACATCCTCTATCCTTAGGATAGGGGATACGTTTTTCAGCACTGGACTATTCCTTTAAAATACCTACCCACGAGCACCCTCGGGGATGGCAGACACTTTGAGACAGGCGTCGAGCACCCTGGTGCCAGGTTCCAAGTGCAATTCGGCGAAAGGGGCTTCCTGGAAAAGTTCCTGCAGTTCTTGATCAGACATGGCCGCCAAGGCGTCAATGCTGCTGTGATACAGCGCTTGAGTGCACCTAGTGGAGAAAGACAGGTATTACAGGCTGTCATACTAACCAAGTCATGGCACACATGTATACATCTTCCTAATACACACCCCAATGTAGTAGAGCGGATATCTGCAACCCTTAAATCTCTAGCTGTGAAGCAACAACACTCAGTCGTGGTAACACTTTGTCTTTGTCTAAAACTTGGCCTTTATTTAAGATATATAGAAATAAGAAAGTCCCCCAAATGACAAATGCCTGGAATGGATAGACCAATAGGGCAACATCTAGTAATAAACAATCCTAATAATAAAAGGCAGGGTATCATACAGTAAGTAAAGACTTGAATTTTTAACGCCTTAAAGGGGTACTCCGCTGCTCAGCGTTTGGAACAAACTGTTCCGAACGCTGGAGTCGGGAGCTCGTGACGTCAGCCCCGCCCCCTCATGACGTCATGCTCCGCCCTCTCAATGCAAGTCTATGGGAGGGGGCTTGACGGCTGCTCATACTGTTCATTGCTATGCATAGAGCATAGCTCTAATCAGAATTATCGGTGATCTTCTGCTCTGGTCTGCTGGAAGAGTGGCGGAGGCAGGCGAGGCTGATCTGAACCCAATGGCAGTGTCGCGGACGATCAGATCAGCCATGTAAAGTGCCGCACTGCTGCACATCTCGGGATCTGTATTAATCACGGCATCTGAGGGGTTAATGGCAGACATCAGCATGATCGCTGATGTCCACCATTACCGGCGGGTCCATGGCTGCTGACCGCTGCCAGGACCCGGCGTGCATGAAGAGAGGGCAGCTCTTGCGTCATTACCGTGCCGTCAATGTACAGCACTGTGCGAGAAGTTACTCGCTGCAGCGCCGTACATGTCCTTAAGGGGTTAAGCTTGGCAGCTATTCTAAGTGCACTGGAGGTATTCAGGTGATACACAGGAGGTGGACAAATACAATTGTGAATACTGAATCTAAAATGGCCTCCTTCCAGGTTGGCTCTTCAACCACTTGTTGTAGAGATAATCCCAGTAGTTAATTTAGAATATCTGGACTCCTGGCAGAACTAGCGATTTTTATTTTCCAGTTCAAAACAGGAAGATTAAAGGCCCCCTATGATGAAAACTTCACCTTTTGATGTAATTTTAGTTATATTTCTTTAACCAGTAGATGATCTAATTCTTTTACCTGACCAAGGGGTCTATAAATAACACTACACGAGTTACTGTATCAATACCAAACTGACTTGCTTGGTCTCACTTACTTGCATTAAGTTAGATCACTGTTTCCCAACCAGGGTGCCTCCAGCTGTTGCAAAACTAAGACTTCCAGCATGCCCGGACACCTGTTGTAGTTTGCAACAGCTGGAGTCACCCTGGTTGGGAAACACTGCCCTATTGGATGATATAAAGCGCCTGAAAAACTGGGAAGGACCAGACGGGCATCTCACCTCTTGGCAGACTCCAGCCCTTCTTTGCCATGGACGAGCTTGGTGACCTCCGCTGCCAGTCTCTTCTGGGGGAGCCGTTTCTCAGGCTCCTTGGCGTGCTGATCCATAATGTGCTTGATCTCAGGGAGCGGAAGGAAAGTGAAAAGTTTTAGAAACCTAAAAACAGAAAAAAAGACGCATTAAATAATAAATACATAGTAGAGATACATGGAGGATGTATGCTGCAGAGAGCAGTGTCCACAGTTATACACTTAGGCTGTTCCCGAACCAGGTGCCTCCGGCTGCTGCAGAACTACAACTCTCAGCATGCCCGGACAGCCTTTGGCTGGGGAAACATTTTTGCATAGATGATGTAAATCTATTTGCACATACTAAGTCATGCTGTTTATAATTATGATAAACAATTAGCACAAACTGCAAAAAAAAAAAGTGCACAAACCACCATAAATAAGGTACATGTTATTCCAAGACATAAAACCCCTCAAAACATGTCACAAAATTGAGCAAAAATAAATAAATAAAAATGTTAAATGCCCACCTATACATTTGCTACCTGAAACCAACCCCCCCCCCCCCCCCCCACACACACACACAGTGGTGACCCAGCAGACACTATGGCTCTGCTGAGCTACTCCGCCAATCACTGCTCGGATACTACTCAAATCACTGCCCCACACTGCTCTGATACTACTCCAATCACTGCCCCACACTGCTCTGATACTACTCCAATCACTGCCCCACACTGCTCTGATACTACTCCAATCACTGCCCCACACTGCTCTGATACTACTCCAATCACTGCCCCACACTGCTCGGATACTATGGCTCTGCTGTGCTACCACGCCAATCACTGCACTACACTGCTCGGATACTACGCCAATCACTGCCTTACACTGCTCTGATACTACTCCAATCACTGCCCCACACTGCTCGGATACTACGCCAATCACTGCCCCACACTGCTCTGATACTACTCCAATCACTGCCCGGATACTATGGCTCTGCTGTGCTACCACGCCAATCACTGCACTACACTGCTCGGATACTACGCCAATCACTGCCTTACACTGCTCTGATACTACTCCAATCACTGCCCCACACTGCTCGGATACTACGCCAATCACTGCCCCACACTGCTCGGATACTACGCCAATCACTGCCCCACACTGCTCGGATACTACTCAAACCACTGCCCCACACTGCTGATACTCCGCCAAATCACTGCCTCACACTGCTCTGATACTACTCCAATCACTGCCCCACACTGCTCTGATACTACTCCAATCACTGCCCCACACTGCTCTGATACTACTCCAATCACTGCCCCACACTGCTCGGATACTACTCCAATCACTGCCCCACACTGCTCGGATACTACGGCTAGGCTGCACTACTCTGCCTAAGTAGCAGTGCAGAAACAGTGCAGTAAAGATACAGGAACCGTGCCAAATACAGCACATTACTACTGGCATTGACACAGCAGTGAGGGGCAGCAGAGTGGAGCCAATGAAGCAGAGCTGAGGCGTGGCCAATCAGTGGGCTCGGCAGTGTTTTACCCCCCCCCCCCACAGTAGTGACGCAGTGGACACCTTAAATCCCCTCCTATGGGTCTCGGCGTGTATACGGTCATCACCATCCTCAACATGCTGCAACCCAAGAGCCCGAAACAGGCTACGAGCTTTGATTGATAAAAGACTGGTCCCTGACCCATAGAGGGCGCTCTGGCCCAGAGAACAGTTTGAGCCCCCACCCCTGCACACATCACCTCTCCACGTTG
Source organism: Hyla sarda (assembly GCF_029499605.1). Taxonomy (NCBI): domain Eukaryota; kingdom Metazoa; phylum Chordata; class Amphibia; order Anura; family Hylidae; genus Hyla; species Hyla sarda. The sequence goes on from NC_079192.1 coordinate 403,121,938, forward strand.
CCATCTTGCTGCCGCACAAAGTATTGGTAGAAGTCAAACGGTGACGTCCGATCTCGGTTCAGCCACAAGGCGTTCCCCGCCGACTTGCCCAGCTTGTCCCCGCTGGTGCTGGTGATAAGCGGCAGCAGGATCCCGAACACCTCTTCTCCTGTTGTTCTGCACACAAAAGAGAAAAACACGAAGTATAATGGCGGCATTTACCAACCTGCTCAGGAGTATAACTCCCAATATGTCCTGACTGCCATGGGCACTGATCATCACTAAGCTGCCCAGTCCAATGCTTACAGTCAGGATTTTGGCAAACACTAGTCTGGACCAACCAGAATGAAGGACTACAGCCTCTTCAGTGATCTTTACAGTGTCTGCCTGCGCAGCTGCTGTTCTAGATTGTTCTTAAAGTGTACCTGTCGTTAACCAAAACTTTTTATATAATGTAAATAATACCATTATATGTATATTTGTAATATACAGTGACCCCCCCGACCTACGATGGCCCCGACATACGATCATTTCAACATACGATGCTTTTGTATGTCGGGGCCATCGCATAAACGGCTATCCGGCAACGCAGACTGCTTCAGCTGCCACCGGATAGACGTTTACGGTGCCCCGTGTGGTCCGCTGACAATCACTTACCTGTCCTCGGGGCTCCGGCGCGTCCTCTTCGGGATCCCCTGCATCGTCGGCGCTCTCCATTGTCGCCATCATGTCGCTGTGCACGCAGTCCCGTCATCCAATAGGAGCGAAGTGATGGCGGTGACGGAGAGAGAGGATCCCGGGGAAGCAGAGGCCTTGCCGGAGCGTCGGGGACGCGGCAACAGCGATGGAAGGCGACATCCAGGGCAGCGGTGACGAGTGGTGATGGTCCGGAGTAGCGCGGATACGTGAGTATAACCTCCAATACCAGTGGTCTTCAACCTGCAGACCTCCAGATGTTGCAAAACTACAACTCCCAGCATGCCCGGACAGCTGTTGTAGTTTTGCAACATCTGGAGGTCCGCAGGTTGTAGACCACTGTCCTATACTTTACATTGCACGGATCCCTCAACATACGATGGTTTCAACAAACGATGGTCCATTTGGAACGGATTACCAGCGTATGTTGAGGGACCACTGTACATTGGTTAAAAATTGTGTATATTTTTGGGTGAAAAAAATAACTGTCTGTGTGTCTCCATGAGGAGTCCAAATAAAGGAAGTGAGGGCGGGAGAAGCAGGGATCTGTGCAGGCTCCTGGCTTGTCAATCATCCTGATGTATGAGCCAGGAGCGTGTTATGGAGCCTCAGTGCACACTGTCCTGCTTTCTCTTACTGCACAGATCCCCGCTTGTCCTCACTTCCTGTATTTGGACTCCTCATAGAGACACACAGGCAATAGCTGCAGAGACAAAAATATAAAAAAAATTTAACCAATGTATATTACAAATATACATATAATAGTATTATCTACATTATATAAAAAGTTTTTCTTGACGACAGGTACACTTTAAAATTTGGAATTTCTCAAGATACATCACTTGTGGCTGTCTGTGTCAGTGTACTGAGCATGCTCAAGAGGACTACATCAGAGCCAAAATACAGAGAGGGGGGAGCAGAGGGTACAGCAGGGCATAGCTGGAGTAGTAGAGAAGTGCGCTCTGCCAATGACACTGATCCTATAGGGTGGTCATCCCTATAGGACACCATGTTTGCAGTGCCCCCCCAGCTGTGGATAAAGTCATGCCCCCCCCCCCCATGTTGGCAGTGCCCTCACCTGTGGATAAAGTTGTGTCCTCCATGTTGGCAGTTCCCCCCACCTGTGGATGAAGTCATGCCCCCCATGTTGGCAGTGCTCCCACCTGTGGATGAAGTCATGCCCCCCATGTTGGCAGTGCTCCCACCTGTGGATGAAGTCATGCCCCCCATGTTGGCAGTGCTCCCACCTGTGGATGAATTCATGCCCCCCCCATGCTGGCAGTGCCCCCCACCTGTGGATGAAGTCATGCCCCCCATGTTGGCAGTGCCCCCCACCTGTGGATGAAGTCGTGCCCCCCCCCATGCTGGCAGTGCCCCCCACCTGTGGATGAAGTCATGCCCCCCATGTTGGCAGTGCCCCCCACCTGTGGATGAAGTCGTGCCCCCCCCCCATGCTGGCAGTGCCCCCCACCTGTGGATGAAGTCGTGCCCCCCCCCATGCTGGCAGTGCCCCCCACCTGTGGATGAAGTCGTGCCCCCCACCTGTGGATGAAGTCATGCCCCCGCCCATGTTGGCAGTGCCCCCCCACCTGTGGATGAAGTCGTGCCCCCCCCCATGCTGGCAGTGCCCCCCACCTGTGGATGAAGTCGTGCCCCCCACCTGTGGATGAAGTCATGCCCCCCATGTTGGCAGTTCCCCTACCTGTGGATGAAGTCGTGCCCCCAATGTTGGCAGTGCCCCCCCCCCCACCTGTGGACGAATTCATGCCCCCCCATGTTGGCAGTGCTCCCACCTGTGAATGAAGTCATGCCCCCCATGTTGGCAGTTCCCCTACCTGTGGATGAAGTCATGCCCCCCATGCTGGCAGTGCCCCCCACCTGTGGATGAAGTCATGCCCGGACATGAGGTTGCCCAGTTGGTCGGTGCCCCCCAGCTGGATGCGGCAGCCATACTTCTGGTGCAGGTAGTAGAAGTCATAGGCCTGGAACACTTGGTAGGTGAACTCTGCCAGGCTCATGCCCTCCGGTGATGCCAGGCGGCTCTGCACACTGTGGCGGCTCAGCATGGTGCCCATCCGGAAGTGTCTGCCCACCGAGCCCAGGAACTCCACAGCCGGCCGGTGCCGGTACCAGGCGGCGTTATCCAGCACCGTCACCCGCCCCCCGGGCCGCACCTCCCCGCCCGACAGCAGCTCGTGGTGACCGAAGATCCGGTGCAGCGAGTCCCGGATCCCCCGCACGTTCTCCTCCAGCCGCTCCGGGCTCAGCGCCTCCCGCTCCCCGCTGCGCCCGCTGGGGTCCCCGATCTGGGCGGTGGCTCCCCCGACCACGGCGATCACGTGGTGCCCGGCCCGGTGGAAGTGGAGGAGGCCGAGCACGGCCAGGAGGTTCCCGACGTGCAGGGAGTCCGCCGTGGGGTCGAAGCCGCAGTACACGGTCTGGGGGAGGCCGGAGGACAGGAGCTCCGGGAGCTGGAGGCGGGCGCTCTCCGCCGGGAACACCTCCTTGAAGAGGCCCCGACGGGTCCCGGACACTAAGGGCTCGGAGGAGCCGGAGAGGCGGCGGGTGTGAGGCCGGTACAGCCGGGAAATTGACCGCAGAGCGTGTACCATGGGCGCCGCCATGTTGTCTGTGCGCGGTGGACGCTGGGAGATAAGTCAGCTGACTGCGGCCTCAACGGTGCATTCACATAACCATCCGATTATCGGACAGTGAAATCGGATTGCAGCAAAAAATCGGATAGAATCGTATGTAAAAATATCTTTGCGTATCCAAAAATCGTACAGATGAAAATTCCATCCGATTTTCAATAACAATCTGATCCTGTTTTTAAAATTAATATGCATGCCGATGGCAATAAAGTTTTATACAGTGACTCCCCCGACCTACGATGGCCCCGACATACGATCATTTCGACATACGATGGTCTCTCAGAGGCAGCATCAACATACGATGCTTTTGTATGTCGGGGCCATCGCATAAACCGCTATCCGGCAGCGCAGACTGCTTCAGCTCCCACCGGATAGCCGTTTACGGTGCCCCGTGTGGTCCGCTGAGGATCACTTACCTGTCCTCGGGGCTCCGGCGCGTCCTCTTCGGGATCCCTGTATCGTTGGCGCTCTCCATCGTCGCCATCACGTCGCTGCGCACGCCGTCCCGTCATCCAATAGGAGCGGCGTACGTAGCGACGTGATGGCGGCGACGGAGAGCGATAATGCTGGGGAAGCAGAAGCCTTGCCGGAGCATCGGGGACACCCTGGGGATGCGGCGACAGCGATGGAAGGTGACATCCAGGGCAGCGGTGATGACTGGTGTTGGTCCGGAGCGGCGGGGACACGTGAGTATAACCTCCAATACCAGTGGTCTTCAACCTGTGGACCTCCAGATGTTGCAAAACTACAACTCCCAGCATGCCCGGACAGCCGTTGGCTGTCCGGGCATGCTGGGTGTTGTAGTTTTGCAACATCTGGAGGTCCGCAGGTTGTAGACCACTGTCCTATACTTTACATTGCACGGATCCCTCAACATACGATGGTTTCAACAAACGATGGTCCATTTGGAACGGATTACCATGGTATGTTGAGGGATCACTGTATATTTGAAGTGTATGTGTTTTGAAGTCTACTGCGCGTGCGTAGAAAACAATCGTGTGCGATTAATCTGATAGAATCGCACAGTCACGCGATTCCATGCGATTTACATAGACATCGATAATAAAAAAAATGGACACAATTTTGATCCGATTTCGAATCTGGACGAAAAATTGTGGCCAACTACGATTTTACCTACTGATGCCTTTTTTGTCTATATAGTCAATGGCAGCTTTGTGCGATTTCAACATTAAAAATCGTGAGAAGAAGTAGGATGGTAAAATCTCGCCAAGTCGTATCCATTGACTTCCATTCACTAATGATAGACAACAAAGGCATCAGTTTCGATCCGCGTCCGATTTTGCACGATTTAAGATTGAAGGTAAAATCGCGGTTGACCACAATTTTTCGTCCAGATTCGAAATCGGATCGAAATTGTGTCCGAATTTTTTATTATTGATGTCTATGTAAATCGCATGGAATCGTGTGACTGTGCGATTCTATCAGATTAATCGCACACGATTTTTTTTTGTACTCATGCGCAGTAGACTTCAAAACACATACGCTTCAAATATATGAAACTTTATTGCCATTGGCATACATATTAATAAACAGGATCGGATTTTTATTGAAAATCGGATGGAATTTTTCATCTGTAGGATTTTTGGATCCGATTTTAAATCGGATAGCAAAGAAGTTTTTACATACGATTGTATACGATTTTTTTGCACTCTGATTTTGTCCGATTTTATGGTCCGGTAATCGGAGGGTTAAATCGTGATGTGAACCTAGCCTAAATAGAAAGTGACAGGGCAGTCAAATAAATAAAATATTACTATAAAAATACTCCATGTTAGTAGTGGGTCTCCAGCTGTGCAAGCACTACAACTTCCAGCATGTCATGGCGCTCCAGCATGCTGGTAGTCGTAGTTTTGCAACAGCTGGAGGCACACTGGCTGGGAAACACTGACCTAAGGGCTAATTCACACTAATAACATTTTGATGCTTTATTTTAACATGGAGCAGAAAGAGGATTTTTGCGTCGTGTTTTTATTTTAAGTCGTCTTATTTTTCGCTATTTTTATGCTGCGTCATTTTTCTCGTCGTGTACTTGCAGGGGGTGTAATTTTTGGTCGGTGCCCCGAATTTAATCATTTGGGCACAAATAAATTTTTTCGCGCAAATGTACGCCAGTGAATGGCCGCCGTAGGTGTGTGAGCTTTTCACCATGTTTTTTCCGCACTATCCAGGGGTTTCACGTCATGTGCGCAAATTTATGAGGCGATGTGTGCAACAAAATAAATTTGGGAAAAATCACCAACTTGCGCAACTGGTTTGGCATCGCGGAAAAATCTGCGCTAATGATCAATTCCTTTCGTAGGCTTTGTTCAAATCCGTGCGGAATTCTGCAGGAAATTCGGCCAAATTTTACCGCTCGTAGATTTAAATCGGACTCCGCTGTCCCATTCACACAGCGAAATGTTCGGCAATGGCAATTCCACATTCCCACAAAGTGTAAAGACCTTCATTTTGTGGAATTCCGCAGCAGAATCCCATTGAAGTCAATGGTGCTTTGAATTTCAGCAGAATTCTGTGTCTTGATTCCGGCAGAATTCCCCAAATCCGGAATTTGTGCAGAATTGCGGATATTTCACATGAACATTTGCGATCCCTATTGGAGATCTAGGATATGGGGGAGTCTGAATGATACAATGTCTCCAGGTGGGATCAGCACTGATACATTGTTATTCCCAGGAATATGTCCCATGTAGGTGGCCATGTGTGGAGCCTCCTCCCTGCCCGGCCCTCCAGCCCCTCTCATTGGAGGCTGATAAGTGTGAGGCTCATCACATCCTCTTCCTGTAATCACATGAGGACGAGTATCCCACCCCACTCACACTCACCCAGGGGGAGAAGATGTCAGCCACCCCACTAAGGTCTCCTACCCTGCAGGGGCAGAGGATGAAGAAAGATGAGTCCTTCCTGGGCAAGCTGGGGGGCACCCTGGTCAGGAAGAAGAAAGCCAAGGAAGGTGAGAGGGGGCACCCTGAGAAATCAGTGCTTGGGAGGCTGCAATAGAAAAGGGGTTAGGGGGTTGCGGTCTTTACACGAAAGCCTGGCAGGAAAGGGTCAAGGAGCAACAGGACTGGGAAAAAGGACCAGTGCTGTGTTTTGTTTAGGACATTAACCAGAATGGGTTAACTGCTGTGTACTGGGATAGACTGGGTTAAATAGGACTGGATAAAAAAAAAATAGGTTAAAGGCACTGACTGGTGTGGGATCAGACATGAATGGGTTAAAGAGACTAGTGTGGGATCAGACAGGAATGGGTTAAAGAGACTAGTGTGGGATCTGAGAGGAATGGGTTTAAGAGACTAATGTGGGATCGGACTGTAATGCGTTAATGAGACTAGTGTGGGATCTGACCTGAATGGGTTAAAGAGACTTGTCAGACTGGAATGGGTTAAAGAGACTAGTGTGGGATCAGAGAGGAATGGGTTAAGGAGACTAGTGTGGGATCAGACTGGAATGGATTAAAGAGACTTGCGTGGGATCAGACCGGAATGGGTTAAGGAGATTAGTGTGGGATTAGACTGGAACAGGTTAAAGAGACTAGTGTGGGATCAGACTGGAATGGGTTAAAGAGACTCGCGTGGGATAAGACCGGAATGGGTTAAAGAGACTTGCATGGGATCAGACCGGAATGGGTTAAAGAGACTTGCATGGGATCAGACTGGAATGGGTTAAAGAGACTTGCGTGGGATCAGACCGGAATGGGTTAAAGAGACTTGCATGGGATCAGAGTGGAATGGGTTAAAGAGACTTGCGTTGGATGAGACAGGAACGGGTTAAAGAGACTAGTGTGGGATCAGACAAGAATGGGTTAAAAGTACTGACTAGTGTCACTGGAAAGTGATGGGTTAAAGAGACTGGATAACAAGTGGTTAAATGCATTGCCCAGCACTGGGTAGGACAGGAATGAATTGTGTTGACAGACAGGGATGGGTTAAGTCACTGACTAAGGGGCTAGTCAGACATGAATTGTAGACAGATCGGACAGGAATGGGTTAAGGCACTTGACCGATGCTGCTGTAGGACCCTGACTGATATTCAGGGGGGGAGGTCTTTATTTTGGGCCGTCAGGATAGGGTTAATCACGCCCTGTAACTTTTATCATCTTATTCTTATTACTAAAGAACTATTGTAGACAGAGCAGCGCCGTGTCGTGTCCAAGGGTGCGCAGGCATTTCTATGGGATCACTAGTATGTAAAGCAGAGTGGTCTCCAAACTGTGGACCTCCAGCTGTTGCAGAACTACAACTCCCAGCATGCCCGGACAGCCGTTGGCTGTCCGGGCATGCTGGGAGTTGTAGTTTTGCAAAAGCTTAGCGACTACTGCATACGGTCTATAGTTTTCTCTTCAACCTGTGGCTCTCCAGCTGTATCATAACTACAACTCCCAGCATGCCCTGACAGCTACAGGACACGATGGGAATTGTAGGTTAGCAACAGCTGGGCCTCCCTGACCTCCACTGCACCAAACAAGATGGCTGCTCGACTCCTCTTCCATAATTTCCGTAGACCTGCACTACCGAGGGCTGCGCATGGTCTGTACCGATCTGGTTCTGGGAAAGCTGAGTTGACCAGCTTTCTTACTTAAATCTGTGTAATCACACTGGGCATCAGCTCCTATGGGACTGTATCCACCAATCACTGAGCAGCTTTCAGATTTCCTGAGGCGTTCTCTGGTTGCTATGGGCAACAAAGCCAGTAACAGGTACACTCTGCTCTGGCTTATGTTACCATGGAGACGCATAACTTTGCATAAGAGCTGGGGAAAGTTGCCAACATAAATGAGCTACTTAAGTAAAATAAATATTATAAATAAAAAATATTATATAATTTATTATAATTTTTTTTATTTTATGGAGACCCACTGTAAATTAGCCTTTTTTTTATATTTTTATTTTAGATACATTGACAAAAAATAAATAAATGTAAAAAAAATGCAATCTGGCCATTGGAGGCGCTGCAGCCTATACCATTCTTCAACTGGAAAAGAAATCGCCAAATTTTTTTTATAAAATTTTTAAAAAATATATAATAAAAAAAAATTATATATTATATATATAAAAAAAAAAAAATTATATATAAATACAGCATGGCCTGGGTGGCTTTATTTATTTTATGGGTTTTTTTCAGGCCAAAGAAACGCCAAACAAAAGTTGTCTAAGGGTACGTTCACACGCGCGGGTTTTCCGCTGTGTATTTGAAAGTGGGCGGGCTCTTCTTGGCTGTCCGCAGCAGACTTTCCGCGGCGGAATGTACACTGCGGAAAATCTGCCGCAAGCCCCATTGAACTCAGTAGGGACTGTGGCGGATTTTCCGCAGCATAAATGCCGCCGCGGAAAATCTGCTGCGGACAGCCGAGAAGAGCCCGCCCACTTTCAAATACGCAGCGGAAAACCCGCGTGTGTGAACGTACCCTTGGGCTATGTTTACACGACAGAATTTCTTCGAGGAATCCAGCAGAGGAAAAATAAAATTCTGCTTAGACATTTCGTCGCAGTAGAGTTTCATTGGTTTCGATGGTGTTTTGCTTCCCGTGCGCACACGGCGGAATTTCTGCAACGGAGACGTCCACCGCGGAAATTCTGATTCCGTCCACCGACACGTCACATTCTTTTTGTGGAATCCGCTTGGAAATGCATTGTCGTCCATAAAGACGCCGTGTTCCCGCGCGGTCCTTTCCACTGTCTATGGACCGTCCGCCGGAAACTACGCGGTGTGATCATACCCAAAGAAAAAATTTTCAATGAACTTTTATGGCACCACTACCCCCCTGAAGGAGGCGCTATCGTAAAAGATGGGGCCAAAAAATAAAAATAAATATCACCAGTATCAACCGGCATGGTCTATTCACACGTACGGTATTCTGCTGCAGATTTTCTGCGCAGGATTTTCTGCTGCAGATGTAAACTGACTGAATACTAGAGATGAGGGAACTTACAGTAAATTCGATTCGTCACAAACTTCTCAGCTCGGCAGTTGATGACTTTTCCTGCATAAATTAGTTCAGCTTTCCGGTGCTCCGGTGGGCTGGAAAAGGTGGATACAGTCCTAGGAGACTCTTTCCTAGGAATGTATCCACCTATTCCAGCCCACTGGAGCACCTGAAGGCTGAACTAATTTACGCAGGAAAAGTCATCAACTGCCGAGCCGAGAAGTTCGTGACGAATCTAATTTACTGTAAGTTCGCTCATCTCTACTGAATACAGCTGGAAATCCTGCGCATCAAATCTGCACAGAATACTGTATGTGTGAATAGACCCTTAGGGAGAAAATAAACCCACAAACCAGTCCTGTGATACAGTGTAGTACGTCTACATCAGCGTCTCCCAACCAGTGTGCCTCCAGCTGCTGCAAAACTACAAATCCCAGCATGCCCAGACAGCCGTTGGCTGTCTGGGCATGCTGGGAGTTGTAGCTTTGCAGCAGCTGGAGGCACCCTGGTTGGGAGACACTGGTCTACGTGGTGACACTAAGGTGTCAGTGTTTGCATAGGGTGGCGGCACAGTAAGGGTTACTGTCTGTGGGGTGTGAGGAATGTGCATCCTGGGGGCAGGGAGGGGCAACCTATAAATTGTTGGGTGGATGGCGGCTGAGTGACGACTCTAGTTGAGCTGAACCCTGCTGAGGGTTTGGGCCCTGTGCACGCTACCATATTGCGCATAACAGCAGTATGGATCTTAAACCGTATACGTTTTTTCTGTACGAGTCAATGGGAACCGTACAGAACCATATGTGCATACGGTTCCATCCGGTTTTTGACTTTGCACAGTTTTTTTTTTTCTTGGAATTTCGATCAAACAAATGAAACTTTATTAAAAATGGAGTGAAAAGTTAAAAACATATACGTTTTTTTTTTCTTCATAAAAATCGGATGCAACCGGACACCATTTTTTAAACCGTATACGGATAAAAAAAATTTTTACACACATTTTGATTCAGTTTAGGCAGCATTCACATCTCGTTTTTGCAATACGGTTCCAGTGTAAAAAACTGTATGAAACCGTATTGCAAACCGTATGTATAGACATGTCATTGAAAACCGTATGCCATAACATAGCATCCGGTTGTGTACGTTTTGCATCATTTACGGTTTTATCCGTTTTTTTTTTCCCGTACACAAAACGGCAGTCTTCTACGGTTTTATGTCCGGGTGAAAAACCGGATACAACCCGTATACGTTTAAAAAAAAAAAAAAAAAATGGCAAAGTAGTTGAACTTTAACTTGATGAACTTTACTTAGATGCTTGCGGTTCATCCAATGAACAATAACAGTCTCAGGCAAACAGTCTCTATATATCTCAATGACTGACAATTGTTGCGGACCTTGAATGAAATTAAAGTCTCGGAATTTAGGGTAATTGTTGCAGATCCGTCCGGATTTAGGGGATAGATAAGGTCTGGTGATCCTGCAGAGTGCTTAGGGATTGATACACTCGCGATCCTGCATATATCAGCCGTTGCCGCAAGGCTCAGGCCTAACTCGCTGCGCAGATCCTGCTCATTTAACAGCCCGGGAACAAGAGAGAGAACAATGGCTGCCGCTCCCTTATATGGGCAGGGTGAATCTGATTGGTCCGAACATCCGTCATTCACTGTTACACAGTGTGATGGGATTGACTACGTCACAGGGACCTCCAAAGGTCCTTAAGCAGAAATACCGTAGAGTCCACCTGACCACGTGACCCGCAGGTCCTGCTACGCTACAGACAGCTACTTTCTTCCAAAAAACAGCTCCACCCTGTCCTCAGGTTGTCTGTGGTATTACAACTCCATTTCATTAAAGAAGTACTGCAGTCTTAGACTCCTATCCCCTATCCGCAGGATCTCCCGTACGGAGATACAGCGTTGCCGCAACTCTGCGCGGCCAATGCACGTGTCGTCAACCTCAGAGGTCGATGACTCGCAATCAGACACTTATCCTCTATCCTGCAGATAGGTGATAAGCGTCTAAAGGAGATCTGCAGCCATAATGAGCTGCAATACCACACACGATCTGAAGGCCAGGGTGGTGCTGTTTTTTCTAATGCTGGATAACTCGTTTTAGCATTAGCCTCTACCGATTTTTGGCAGGAGCAGTTGACCATGAAATGCCCGGCAGTTGTGGATATTGGGTGGAGTGAAAGATAAGGCAATTAGATTTTGACGCCATGTCCTTTTTGTTTTGGGGGGATTAGCAGCATCCAGAGGAGTCTGGGATTGGTTTATTCCTTTTTTACTTGTTAAAAACCACATTCACGCTTGGCTATGAGGAGCGTGCATGTGTAGAAGGGATCTGGAGGAAAAGCAGCAGACAGTAAAGCGTATGGGCAGCTTATCTCTGCTTTATATTTCTGACCTCCCGAAAGGGCAGGAGCAAGGATTTTTGTCACCCTAGGCGAAAGCTAAATTTGCCGCCCCTTGACCCCACCTATTGGACACTTCCCACCTTACTACTGGGGGTGACACACTGTAACAAACCTCCTCCTCAGGGGGCGGATGTATGGAGGTGCACATAATGTCAGGATGCTTGGCGGACCTGACTATGGATAATACACATACGTAGGGCAATTACACACAGGCTGCACGCCGACTTAGCTTTACCGCAACAAGTGAGTTCACGTTCAAGACATAACTCATGATTTAGTAGAAGTTCTCTGCGGTGAGCCATGGGGGTGCGATGTGAGGTGTATGGGGAAGATGGTATTAACCCCCAAATGTTCGTGACACCAGGGAGTGGTTTTCTTAAAGGAGAACTCCAGAATATAAAAATTGTCCCCTATACTGCTGGCAGTAAAAAACATAAAGATGTACATACCTTCCTTTGCTCCTCCGGGGCCTCCGGTAATGGGCTCCGGTCTCTTCCTGGTTGCCGGTTGTCGGCGAGTCCTATTGCACTCAGCCAATCACCGACCGCAGTGAAGTCCCGACTCGGCCGGCGATAGGCTGAGTGGCAGTGTGAGAACTCTTCAGGACACAAAATTCTTCACTACACCAACACCTGCTGCCGGGGCCGAAAACGTCACACTGCCGCTCAGCCTATCCCCGGCCGAGTCAGGACTTCACTGCGGCCGGTGATTGGCTGAGTGCAGTATGACTCGCCAGGAAGTGGATCGCGGCGGAGACAGGAGCCGGTTACCGGAGGCCCCGGGAGAGCGGAGGAAGGTATGTACCTGTTTATTTTTTTACTGCCGGCAGTATGGGGGACAATTTTTATTGGAGTTCTCCTTATTAAAGGACATCTGCAGCGGTACAAACACTTATCCCCTCTTATCCCCCGGGGGGGGGGGGTGGACTGGGAAGGTGGTGCTGGCTGGACGGGTGCTTCGGATGAGTGGCGGGTGCTTCGGATGAGTGGCGGGTCCTTCGGATGCTGGCCGGCTACTAACTTTCTTGCTGCATGCACAGTGGCGCCCCCATCAAGAGAGGGCTCTAGGCGGCTGCCTATTTTGCCTATAGCCAGAACCGGCCCTCCCGATACATGTATATACATAGGTATGGCTTATATTAGCTGTTTGTGTTGTAAAAGTCGTCGTCCTATAGGCGTAGTGCCCCTTTTAATGCGACCGGTCATTTCCCCTTGGTCGTATTCGTATGATCCGCCGCTATCTGCAGGAAGCAGTATGGGCACATTACTTGCTTTGTCACTTTGGTTGGGGCGATGCTGTATAAATACCGGAGAAGTTTCCATCATAACTCAATTGTCTTCCCTTACGGTCACATCGGCTGAATCGCCTCCAAGAAAAAAAAAAGTAAGACTTTTTTTTTTATTTCATTTTTTTTAAATTAAATACTTTGTCACAATCCAAATTGTCAGATTAATTGGAAGGCATCTGGGAAGCAGCACAGAGTATTTTGTGGGACCCGTCCGTTCTATGTTAGTGCGGATCTTAATGGGGGTGCGTCATGTGACCTCAGTTTTTTTTTGTCTGACAATAAGAGCACAGAGTATGTCAGGAGAAGACTGCATTGATCGTGAAGCCATAAGGTGGCCACTCGAGACTGAAACAGTGTTAGGTGGGAAATGGAGATTGGGGGTTGGGGTGGGCGATAACACATGCAGCACAGAGTATGTCAGGAGAAGACTGCGTTTATCTTGAAGCTTTAAAGGGTTACTCCGCTGCCCCGGCGTTTGGAACATCTTGAGAGGTTTCTGTGCACAGGAAAAATTGCCCAGTTGCCCATAGCAACCAATCAGATCGCTTCTTTCATTTTGCAAAGGCCTTTTATAAAAATGAAAGCAGCGATCTGATTGGTTGCTATGGGCAACTCAGCAACTTTTCCTCTGCACAGGTTTTGATAAATCTCCCCCTTTGTTCCGAACTATTGGCGGGGTGGTGATGTCACGACCCCCGTCGCCCGCTCCAGGCGTTCAGAACGAAATGTTCCGAATGCTGGGGAAGCGGAGTACCCCTTAACCCTTTAAGGACCAAGCCCAATTTTATTTTTGTGCTTTCGTTTTTTTCCTCCTCTCCTTCTTCTAAAATCCATATCTCCTTTATATTTCCATCTACAGACCCATATAAGGGCTTGTTTTTTTGTGTGACCAATTGTACTTTGTAATGAAACCTCTCATTTTACCATAAAATGTACAGTGAACCCAAAAAATTTATTTATTTTTTTTTTTTGTTTTTTTTTTTTAGGGAGGAAATTTTTATGAAAACCACAATTTTGCACATTTTGGAAGGTTTCGTTTTCACACTGTACACTTTACGGTAAAAATGATGCGTTTATTCTGTCGGTCAATACGATTAAAATGATACCCAAGGCTAGTAGATACTTTTATATTTTTGTATATCTAAAACTTTTTGTACAAAATCAGTAATCTAAAATTGCCCTATTTTGACCACCTATAACTTTTTAATTTTTCCGTATATAGGGCGGTATGAGGGCTTATTTTTTGCACCATCATCTGTACTTTTTATCGATACCACATTTGCATAAATAAAACTTTTAGATAATTTTTAATGTATTAAATTTTTTATTTTTTTTTATTTTTTTTATTAAATGTGACAAAAGCAGCATTTTGGCCTTTTTTTTCTTTTTCTTTCTTTTTTTTTTTTTTTTAACATATACGCCGTTCACCGTACGGGATCATTAAAATTATATTTTGATAGTTTGTACATTTACGCACACGGTGATACCAAATATGTTTATTAAAAAAAAAAATTACGCTTTTTGGGGGTAAAATGGGGGGAAAAAACTGACAATTTTCATTTTAATTGGGGAAGGGGATTTTTTTTTTTTTACTTTCTATTTTTTTACATTTTTCAACTTATTTTTATTTTTTTTTTACACTTCTTATGTCCCCATAGGGGACTATCCATAGCAATCGTTTGATTGCGAATACTGTTCAGTGCTATGTATAGGACTCAGCACTGATCAGTATTATCGGCGATCTTCTGCTCTGGTCTGCTTGATCTCAGACCAGAGTAGGAGACGCCGGGAGACGGACGGACGGAGGCAGGTGAGGGGGACCTCCGTCCGCCATTACAGATGACCGGATCGCCGCAGCAGCGCTGCGGGCGATCCACTGATCATCTATTTTAACATGCGCATTGCTGCAGATGCTGTGATCTGTACTGATCACGGCATCTGAGGGGTTAATGGCGGACATCCGTGCGATCGCTGATGACGGCCATTACCGGCGGGTCTCCGGCTGCTATCAGCCGTGTATGACGCGAGCACCGCTCCGATGCTGGCGGTCATACACAGGACGTAAATGTACGTCCATGTGCGGGAAGTACCGCCAAACCAGGACGTACATTTACGTCCGTGGTCGTTAAGGGGTTAAAGGTGTAGGCAATAATAACACATTGGTTATGGGGGAAAAAGCATTCTCATTGCAGTACAGAGTATTTCAGGAAAGCTCTGTGATGATCTTGTGACAGGTCAGTGTTTTCCAACCAGGGAGCCTCCAGCTGTTGCAAAACTACAGCTCCCAGCATGCCCGGACAGCCTTTGGCTGTCCGGGCATGCTGGGAGTTGTAGTTTTGCAACAGCTGGAGGCACACTGGTTGGGAAGTCTATGAGGTCAGGGCTATGGTGGCAGAAAGTTACAGATTTGTAAATCACTTTTTATTAATAAATCTTTACCCTTCCAGTACTTATTAGCAGCTGTATGCTACAGAGGAAATTCTTTTTTTATTTTTTTATTTCTTTTTTTGTCTTGTCCACAATGCTCTCTGCTGACACTTCTGTCCGTGTCAGGAACTGTCCAGAGCAGCATAGGTTTGCTATGGGGATTTTTCCTTGCTCTGGACAGTTCCTGAAACGGGCATCAGGTGTCAGCAGAGAGCACTGTGGACAAGAAAAAAAAAAAGAAATTCAAAAAGAAAAGAATTTCCTCTGTAGTATACAGCTGCTAATAAGTACTGAAATGATTAAGATTTTTAAATAGAAGTAATTTTACAAATCTGTTTAACTTTCTGGCACCAGTTCATTTAAAAAAAAAAAAATTTAAAAAAATTTAAAAAAGTTTTCCACCGGAGTACCCCTTTAATAGTCATCGTATGTGAGTCACATTGTGTTTCCTAAACCTCCTTAGGGCGTGGGGCCCCGTCTTGTGGTTAGTAATTTTCTTCCGAAACTTCACTGAACTTAGATAGAAGCACAAAACCACGACACACCCTGATCTTCAGCGTTCAGTATCATCTATTGCTTTCTGTTATCAGTTCCTCAGTCTAAGGCTGCGATCACACGACGGGAATAACCGCAACTCCGCACTAATTCCGTTCAGCAAAGCCCGCTGAATGAAATTGCGGAATTTTGTCAGAATTTGTGCAGAATTTCGCCACATTTTCTGTGTTCTCGGAACACAGAATTCCCGCCAAAAATGCGAGCCCCCATTGACTTCAATGGGATTCTGCCTCGGAATTCTGCACAATATAAAACCAATCTCTATAATTTGGTGGAATTTCACTGTCTGAATGGGACAGCGGAATCCCATTGCAGTCAATGGACAGTAAATTATGGCGGAATTCCGCACGGAAATTCCGCCATGTGAGCGTACCCTTAGTAGGACCTTAGATGGCCTTTTTCACTCTTGGACAAATGGACTCTGCTAATTGCCTAGACCGGCAAGAAATGTTTTATTTCGACTCACTCGCTTGTGTTCTTACTCTTGTGGTTTTTTTTTTTTTCCCTTGTGTGTTGCAAAACAACAACTCCCAGCATACCCAGGACTGGATTTCTCGGCATCAGATTATGCCTGTCAAATGAGGGGAACGTTGCAGATGCTTTGTTTTTCCTTAAAGGGGTACTCCGCTTGACATCTTATCCCCTATCCTGCACCCGGCGTTCATTTAGAGCATTGGGTTCAGTGCCGGAGGCTCGGGATGTCACAGCCGCTACCCCCCGCTCGTGACGTCACGACCACGCCCCCTTAATGCAAGTCCATGGGAGGGGGCGTGGCGGCCGCCACGCCCCCTCCCATAGACTTGCATTGAGGGGGCATGGCTGTGATGTCACGAGCCTTCCCCCGCATGGACAGTCATCTGGCACGGAGCAGTGGGTCCCCCGCGATCAGACATCTTATCCCCTATCCTTTGGATAGGGGATAAGATGTCTAGGGGCGGAGTACCCCTTTAAGCAAATTATTTCCATTTTTCACACAGAGGCGTGACTGGCTTGATGGTTTTTATTAGTTTCTATGGTACAAAATTCTAGGTGGTTTCTTTCAAACTCGGTGGGCTCGTGCTAGTGTGTTGAACCAACTTTTTTACAACGTTAAATTTATAGGAGTCTTTTATTGGGGACCCCGTGTTCTGTGTGTTATGTCATCAGTTCCCAAAAGCCTTAAAGGGGTATTCCAGGCCAAAACTTTTTTTTTTATATATATCAACTGGCTCCGGAAAGTTAAACAGATTTGTAAATTACTTCTATTAAAAAATCTTAATCCTTCCAATAGTTATTAGCTTCTGAAGTTTTCTGTCTAACTGCTCAATGATGATGTCACGTCCCGGGAGCTGTGCATGATGGGAGAATATCCCCATAGGAGCTGGACAGCTCCCGGGACGTGAGTCATCAGAGAGCAGTTAGACAGAAAACAGCAACTCAACTTCAGAAGCTAATAACTATTGGAAGGATTAAGATTTTTTAATAGAAGTAATTTACAAATGTGTTTAACTTTCCGGAGCCAGTTGATATATATAAAAAAAGTTTTGGCCTGGAATACCCCTTGAAGTTGCGCCTAAGATGGCTACTAGGTACAGTACAGACCAAAAGTTTGGACACGCCTTCTCATTCAGAGTTTTCTTTTTTTTCATGACTGTGAAAATTGTAGATTCACACTGAAGGCATCAAAACTATGAATTAACACATGTGGAATTATAGACATAACAAAAAAGTGTGAAAATATGTCATATTCTAGGTTCTAGCCACCTTTTGCTTTGATTACTGCTTTGCACACTCTTGGCATTCTCTTGTTGAGCTTCAAGAGGTAGTCACCTGAAATGGTTTTCACTTCACAGGTGTGCTGGTGTGGGGGGGGAGGAGGTGTGCTGGTGTGGGGGGGGGGGGGGGGAGGAGGTGTGCTGGTGTGGGGGGGGGGGGGGGGAGGTGTGCTGGTGTGGGGGGGGGGGGGGAGGTGTGCTGGTGTGGGGGGGGGGGGGGGGAGGAGGTGTGATGACACTGTTGGGGATTTATTCAAAATTGAAGGCATACTGACCCAGCATGGCTACCACAGCATCTGGCAGCGGCTGCTATTCCATCCGCTTTGCGTTTAGTTGGACCATCATTTATTTTTCTACAGGACAATGACCCCAAACACCTCCAGGCTGTGTAAGGGCTATTTGACCAAGAAGGAGAGTGATGGGTGCTGCACCAGATGACCTGCCCTCCACAGTCACCGGACCTGAACCCAATCCAGATGGTTTGGGGTGAGCTGGACCGCAGAGTGGAGGCAAAAGGGCCAACAAGTGCTAAGCATCATGGGAACTCCTTCAAGACTGTTGGAGACCATTTCAGGTGACTACCTCTTGAAGCTCATCAAGAGAATGAGGTTGCAAAGCAGTAATCAGAGCAAAAGGAGCTAGAACCTAGAATATGACATATTTTCACACTTTTTTGTTATGTCTATAATTCCACATGTGTTAATTCATAGTTTTGATGCCTTCAGTGTGAATCTACAATATTCATAGTCATGAAAATAAAGAAAACTCTGAATGAGAAGGTGTCCAAACTTTTGGTCTGTACTGTCCTGCCTCGGCCTACCACACTCGTGCGTCTCTCCAGAGTTGCGCCAAACATCTTTCTGATCGCCCAACACCTTTGACCACTCCCTTTATGGCATTGCCCAAGTATCATCCATATCTGCAAATGTACAAATATGTATACCATCAAAATTATTGTTAGGACGACAGTTTGACTAAAGATGTAGCAGAGCTAGGAGACCTAGACAGTTTTTTGGGTCCTTTGCCTAGGGAGCATCACGTGACCAAGGTGCCATTCATCTGATACAACATTAATATAATTTATAACCTGTAGGCCAGTGTTACCCAACCAGGGTGCCTTCAGTTTGCGGAAATGTTCTCACAGTCACATGACAACTTCTTGAGGCACATTCACACTGCATAATGTCCTGCCAGAGAAATTCTCGGCAGACATTAGGGGGGTACTCCATAGGAAAAAAAATTAAGAAATCGCATCAATTGGTGCCAGAAATGTAAACGGATATGTAAATTACTTTTATATAAAAATCTTAATCCTTCCAGTACTTATCAGCTGCTGAATGCTCCAGAGGAGGTTATGTAGTTCTTTCAAGTCTGACCCCAGTGCTCTCTGCTGCCACCTCTGTACAGGAAAGATTAAGATTTTTCTATAGAAGTAATTTACAAACCTGTATAACTTTTTGACACCAGTTGATTTTTAATTTTTTTCCCCCCCTCCAGAGTACCCCTTTAGGAGCACAGCTGGCGTCGGCAAGATTGTCTGTCTGTTTTAGTCGGCGCTGACGGAAATACATTTCCGAGCGGATTCAGCAGACGTTCTACAACGTGCACCATGCAGAAGGCTGCTGCATCGTAAATTCCGTGGTGTGAATGCGCCCTTAGGGCTGGTAGCTGGAACACAGGCTATGCCAGTTGCAAATTGGTTTTCATGAAGAAAAAAAAAAAATCCTTACTGTCCTATGTTGTCCGAGCAAATCTGTGCACTTTTAGGGTACGTTCACACGGGCGGATTACCTGCAGAATTTCCGCAGCGTATTTGCTGCAGATAATCTGCTACCATTGAATTCAATGGGTCTGAGGGAAAATCTGCAAAACTGCCTCTATTGCGGATTTTCTGATGACCCATTGAAGTCAATGGTAGCAAAATCTGCTGCGGATTTTCCGCAGCGGAAATTCCGCAGGTAATCCGCCCATGTGACCGTAGCTTTAAAGGGTTAAAAACGTTTTGTGAGACCCTTCTACTAACCTCTGGGTCAGTGTTGGCTGTCTCGTCATGCTGGGAGTTGAGGTTTTGCAACAGCTGGAGGTGCACTGTTTGGGAAAACACTGCTGTGGGTACAGGCAGTTTCGCTGTATATGAGTTTGGTTGCAGCCTGGGCACAGACCACAGCATCTCCGTCCTGCGCTGATTCTACTGCATAGCAGCTGGCACCGCTCCTGGCACCGTCGTCTGCACAGCGCACCCCTCCAGCCTCTCCTCCCTGCAGCCATTTGTACTCCACCACAGCCGCTCCAGCTCCATAACCACGTTGTCCCATTATTTCTTGTCCCCGTCATTGGACGCCCCCCCCTCCTGAGCTGGTGACGGCTCCTCTTTTTTTTTATTGCCAGCTGTCCAGACCCCTCCACTCTGCCCGGCCCCTGTCAAGGCATCACCCGGTCAAAAATAACCCGGCTGCCGTCTCTTATTGCTGTTCCTTTTGGCTTGACCCCCTTCTTCCCAAATCTGGGACCACCATGTCGGGGCTTCTGTGCAGGAAACGCAAGAAGGAGGCGGCTGGGGCTGGAGAAAAGACAGGTTTGGAGGATTTGTGGGGGCATTATGCTTTGGGGGTGGGTGAGAGTTTTGGGATCAGATTAGGAATTGCTGCTTTGGTGCCAACATGGGGTCTGCCAAATACTGAATCCTCTTGGTTCCATATTACAGGCCTGTATGCATGCACTTAAATCAGATGTACACAATGGGCCCATAGCAGGGTACAGACCAGTGTTTTCCTACCAGGGTGCCTCCAGCTGTTGCAAAACTACAACTCCCAGCATGCCCGGACAGCCAAAGGCTGTCCGGGCATGCTGGGAGTTGTAGTTTTGCAACAGCTGGAGGCACGCTGGTTGGGAAACACTGTGACGGGAAGTCTATGAGATCAGAGCTATGGTGCCGGAAAGTTAAACAGATTTGTAAATTACTTATATTAATAAATCTTTACCCTTCCAGTACTTATTAGCAGCTGTATGCTACAGAGGAAATTATTTTTCTTTTTGGATTTCTTTTTTGTCTTGCTCAAAGTGCTCTCTGCTGACACCTGATGCCCATATCAGGAACTGTCCAGAACAGGAGAAAATCCCCATAGCAAACCTATGCTATCTGGGCATGCTGGGAGTTTTAGTTTTGCAACAGCTGGAGGCACCCTGGTTGGAAAACACTGGTATAGACATACACAGATCTATAGTATGGCCCAGTCATTCTATTAAAGGGGTACTCCGGTGGAAAATATTTTTACTTTTTTATTTATTTTTAATCAACTGGTGCCAGAAAGTTGAACAGATTTGTAAATTACTTCTATTAAAAAAATCTTAATCCTTCCAGCACGTATTAGCTGCTGAATACTACAGAGGAAATTCTTTTCTTTTTGGAACAAAGAGCTCTCTGCGGACATCATGAGCACAGTGCTCTCTGCTGACATCTCTGTCCATTTTAGGAACTGTCCAGAGCAGCATATGTTTGCTATGGGGATTTTCTCCTACTCTGGACAGTTCTTAAAATGGACAGAGATGTCAGCAGAGAGCACTGTGCTCGTGATGTCAGCAGAGAGCTTTGTGTTCCAAAAAGAAAAGAATTTCCTCTGTAGTATTCAGCAGCTAATAAGTATTGGAAGGATTAAGATTATTATTTTTTTTTAATAGAAGTGATTTACAAATCTGTTTAACTTTCTGGCACCAGTTGATTTGGAAAAAAAAAAGTGTTCCACCGGAGTACCTTTTTTTTAAAGGGGTGGTCTAGAATTGGGGGGAAAAAAAATCACAGGGGCTGAACTGCTGTAGAAAACATAGCCCATAGGAATCCATATAAACGTATACTGACGGATTGTATACCAAGTGGAGGGCGTACAGCTTAGGCTAGGTTCACACTACGGAATCTCTGGGCAGAATTTCTGCCGGAGATTTAGCCGTCGGCACTAAGACCGAACGGACTGCATTGCCGTCCCCATAGACGGCAATGCATTTCTGGGTGGATCTTTTGGGAGATCTGCTCAGAAATACATTGACATCTATGGGGACGGCAATGCAGCCAGTGCGGTCCTAGTGCCGCCGGCTTGATCTCCGCCAGAGATTCTGCCCGGAAATTCCACAGTGTGCACCCAGCCTTACTTTATTTCTGTCCCCCCCCCCCTTTAAGTTTTACAACTGTTCTGTTTGTTCCGGCAGTGAGCGACCTCCAGGATGAAGGCAGGAACGCCATCAACGCCCCAATGTCCCCCAGCACCATTGACATCCACCCGGAGGACACCCTACTCGGTACGGTATAGTTGCCTTTTAGCTGTCTGGGCATGCTGGGAGTTGTAGTTTTGAGTCACAGGTTGGGCAGCATTGCCTTAGCGCCTATAGTGTACTTAGTATGGCCAATAGAGTCGTGCGAACTTACAGTAAATTGGCTCGTAGCGAACCTCGCAGCTCGGCTGTTGATTACTTTAGTCTGCGTAAATTAGTTCAGCTTTCCAAGGACTCCAGTTGCCTGGAAAAGGTGGATACAGACCTAGGAGACCTAAGACTGTCATCCAGGACTTTTCCAGGCAACCAGAACCCTTAGAAAGCTGAACTATTTTACACAGACTAAAGTAATCAACAGCCGAGCTGCGAGGTTCGCTACGAGCCAATTTACTGTAAGTTCGCACGACTCTAATGGCCGCCTGTCAACACCATTACCTGTCATGTCACAAGAGCAGGATTCATTTTATTTTTTTCATTTTTGATTTATTTTTTATTATTTTTGTTATTTATTTGTATTTTTTTATGTATTTGTTTGTGTTTTTTATTTTTTTATTTTTGTATTGATATATTTTATTTTTATTGATATATTTATATTTTAATGTATTTGTATTTTTTTAATGTATATTTGTATTTTATTTTTATTTATATTTTTTTATTTCTATTACATTTTTTATTGATGTATTTTCAATGAATTTGTATGCATTTTATTTTGTTATTTGTATTTATTTATATTTAATTTATGTATTTTTTTATTTGTATGTATTTTAATCAATTTATGTATTTATATTTTGTATTTATATAATATATATATATATATATATATATATATATATATATATATATAATATATTTTTTTTTTCTTTTTTTTTCTGTACAATTTTCCAACCCAAACAAGAATATTCCCCCTTTTTTTATTTATTTTTTTACTACCATCAAACAGAGATTTTGACAATGGAATTTAAACTTAGAGTATATTGGAATGTTTTGTTCTCTCCTTGCACCCCCCAAATTTTTTTTTAAAATAAATACATAAATAAAAAAATTGAAATAGAAAGACATGAGATGAACAAAAGGAAAAAAAAAAAATCACCTGACTAAAGTGCGTATAAATGAATCTGATGACATGTGACTTCTATAAACAATCTATATACAATTGATGTATTTGTGCGACCTCTAGTGGCCAAAGTGAATACTACATGTTTGAGATTTCGATAACATTCATTCCCTTTCCATTGTTTATACAGTGGTCCCTCACCAGGACCATTGTACAGTATGTTGAAACCATAACTTTATGGAAACCTGGTAATTGATTCTAAAGCCCCCAATATGTCATCCAAAAATAGGAAAAAGTGAGGATTAAAGAAAAATAAGTAGAGAACTATAGAGATACAGCAAATCCATAAATATAAAAGTAATAAAGATCTGCTGGGAGCTGTAATCACTGTCTATGTAGAGGACAGGAGCTTCTTCAGGGTCCTGTACAGTACACAATGTCCTAAAAAAGTAACATGGAACCGCCCTCACCTGGTGTCCAAAGGAGCACCTAACCCTGGTACAGGTAAAGAGTACAGAACATGTAATACCTCCCTATACTGTAGGGGGCGCTACCAGACACCAGGCATTGCATACACTTCAGTAATACAGGTAAAGACTACAGAACATGCAATACCTCCCTGTACTGTAGGGGGCGCTACCAGACACCAGGCATTGCATACACTTCAGTAATACAGGTAAAGAGTAGTACAGAACGTGTAATACCTCCCTGTACTGTAGGGGGTGCTACCAGACACCAGTCAGTGCATACACTTCAGTAATAAAGGTAAAGAGTACAGAACATGTAATACCTCCCTGTACTGTAGGGGGCGCTACCAGACACCAGTCAGTGCATACGCTTCAGTAAGGCTGGGTTCACACTACATTTCTTGCATATGTATCTCATTCATTTGAATGAGCCGACCGGAGTCAGATAGGGACTCCAGTTGGCTCATTTTTGCCCTGTATCTGACCAGACGAACTAAAACTGTGGTATACCGCGGTTTTAGGTCCGGATACACAGATCTGTACATTGTATACTGAGTCTGGTTTCAAGTTACAATGGTCCAGAAAAGACCATTGTATGTTGAAACTATTGTATATTGAGGCCATTGTAAATCAATTGGTGCCGGAAAGTTAAACAGATTTGTAAATTACTTTTATCAAAAAATCTTAATCCTTCCAGTACTTATTAGCTGCTGAATATTACAGAGGAAATGTATTTTCTTTTTGGAACACAGAGCTCTCTGCTGACATCACGAGCACAGTGCTCTCTGCTGACACCTCAGTCCATTTTAGGAACTGTCCAGAGTAGGAGAAAATCCCCATAGAAAACATATGCTGCTCTGGACAGTTCCTAAAATGGACAGAGATGTCAGCAGAGCAGCAATGTGCTCGTGATGTGAGAAGAGAGCTCTGTGTTCCAAAAAGAAAATAATTTCCTCTGTAGTATTCAGCAGCTAATAAGTACTGGAAGGATTAAGATTTTTTTTTTTTTTTTAATAGAAGTCATTTACAAAGCTGTTTAACTTTTCTTGCACCAGTTGATTTAAAAATAAAAAATAAAAAATTCCACCAGAGTACCCCTTTTTATATTATTATTATTATTATTATTATTATTATTATTATTTATTATTATTATTAATCAAATATAAATATATATATATGTATATTTATTTATTTATTATTTTTTTTTTTTTAAACTTCCTCTTTTTATATCCCTAAATTCCAATATGGAACTAAAATGAGGTCACGCTCACCTGATGTTGATAAATCTTTTCCGGGGACGCTGTGTGCCCTTATGCTTCCTCTTATATTTGTTTATCCCATTACATTATTATGGACGAGGCGGCTGCAATGTCTCTGACTGATTCTTTGTTTTTGTGACCGCACAGAGGAGAACGAGGAGCGGACCATGATCGACCCCAATTCCAAAGAAGAAGCAAAGTTCAAGGAGCTTATAAAGGTGAAAACAAGGTGTATTTATATACGGTGATGGCGCCTGGTACTGCCTATCAAATAGAGCTGAGCTGCAATAGCACAAACAACCTGAAGACAAGTGTGGCACTGTGACAACCCCGGTGGGATACTACATCACCCTAGAGCAGTGTTTCCCAAACAGGGTGCCTCCAGCTGTTGCAAAACTACAACTCCCAGCATGCCCGGACAGCCTTCGGCTGTCCGGGCTTGCTGGGAGTTGTAGTTTTGCAACGGCTGGACACACAGTCTTATGGTGTTTTTGGTTTATTCTATAGCATACCATTGATAGAAGTTAATATAATCAGATGGTTAAAGGGTAGCTCCCACCATCCTAATTTTTTTTTTTTTCTGTCGTTGCCTATTGCCCATCTATCCCTAACCCCCTCCCTGCTTTAAATTTTTATTTTTACTATATTAAAAATGCCTTTTGTCTGCCTGGCAGTGTGCTCACTAACAGGCAGACTTCCCCAGCAGGCACCACGTCACTGATGCCTGCTGGGGGGGGCGGACTTCCGCCCTTAGTTCATCTACACAGGGTGCCTCCATCTATTAGCTGTCAGGGCATGCTGGGAGTTGTAGTATTGAAACAGCTGGAGGCACCCTGTGTAGATAAACTGTTAGTTACATGCGTCGCTAGCCCGTCCCCCTCCGTCTCCCTCCCCCCCCCCCCCCTCCATACCCCGTTCCCTCCATCACAACTCCCCCATTACACTTACTGCAGAGTCCGGCAGCGGGAGTGCAGGGACAGCGGCGGCGGCGATGTGCGGGAGGAGTGGCCTCCCAGCCAGTGCGCTCGCTCCCTGCCTGTCTGATTGACAGGCAGGGAGCGAGCGCAGGCTGAATGAAAAAGGACCGATGCCCGGCCGCATCATTCCTTTTTCAGGCATGACGTCACGCCAGGCTGCAGCCGGCCACTAGGAGGGAGACCCCTAGTGGCCGGTTTTTAAATGTAAATTAAACAATTTTAATAAAAAAAAAAAAGTATATTATAGATATGTTGTAGTACATAAGTACTACAACATATCAAAAAATAAAGTTTGTGACAGTGCCCATTTAAAGGGGTACTCCGGTGGAAATCATTTTTTTATTTATTTATTTTTTTTAAATACACTGGTGCCAGAAAGTTTAAACAGATTTGTAAATTACTTCTATTTAAAAAAAATCTTTACCCGTCCAGTACTTTTTAGCAGCTGTATGCCACAGAGGAAAGTCTTTTCTTTTTTAATTTCTTTTTTGTCTTGTCCACAGTGCTCTCTGCTGACACCTCTGTCCGTGTCAGGAACTGTCCAGAGCAGGAGAAAATCCCCTATGCTGCTCTGGACAGTTCCTGACGCGGACAGTGGTGTCAGCAGAGAGCACGGTGGACATGACAAAAAAGAAATGAAAAAAGAAAAGAATTTCCTCTGTAGCATACAGCTGCTAAAAAGTACTGGAAGGGTAAAGATTTTTTTTAATAGAAGTAATTTACAAATCTGTTTAACTTTCTGGCACCAGTTCATTAAAAATAAATAAATAAAATGTTTTCCACTGGAGTACCCCTTTTAATGATTCTTTCCCATGGGGGCAGTGTTAGGCTCCTTTTTTAGTACTGGGGTAGTAGAGACTGTCATATTTCAAAGGGTTGTCCAGGATTAGAAAAACACTTTCTTGCAAAACAGCACCACTCCTGTCCACAGGTTGTATCTGGTATTGCAGCTCGGCTCTATTGAAGAAAATGGGACCGAGCTGCAATACTACACACAACCTGTGGACAGGAGTGGCGCTGTTTTGCAAGAAAGTGTTTTTTCGAATCCTGCTCAACCCCTTTCATTGTTGAACCATTGACATTAGTGCTGTAGGGGGCGACGGTGAGCACAGAAGAAAACGCCTCTGGGGGTGATGAGATCAGAGATCAGTTACACAATACATAAGCCCAAATCTGTAACATAATTTTTTCCCTTGTATCCACAGGTCCTTATAGACTGGATTAATGAGGAACTGGTGGAGGAGCGCATAATAGTGAAGAACCTGGAGGAAGATTTTTATGACGGACAGGTCTTGCAGAAGCTTCTAGGTGACTAAAATTGTAAAACCGTAACCGCAGCGGGCGCGCGTGTGCGCATTCTGGCAGCTGCAATGAATAGGAGTTAAAGGAGTACTCCGGCGAACAATAACTAATAAATATCCACAGGATAGGGGTTAAATAGCAGATTGCGGGGGGTCCGACCGCTGGTGCTCCCCCTTGATCACCAGGACGGGAGCCGGAGCGTATGTTGTCAACCGGTAAACGGCACGCGCTCCCTTCATTTCTGTGGCAGCGCTAATGGTTAGAGCATGCGCAGGCTGCAGCACGCGCTTCTCACCGGGAGTCGGGTCCCGTCCCAGTAATTGCGGTGGTCCCCAGAGGTCAGACCCCCCCCCCCCCCCCGTGATCAGCTCCTGTGGGTAGGGGATAAGTGGGTAGGGGTATTCCGGCCTTATACATCTTATCCCTTATCCAAGGGATAGCAGATAATGTGGTGTCCCGGTACCGTATTGCATACCGTACCTAGTGTGGTGGTCCCCAAAGTCAGAGTTACTACGCTCAGGTAGGGTCCCCAGGTGGGACAGCCCCTAGTCACCTCCTTCTACTCTAATTCTATAGTTTATATATGTAATAATGTGCGTATTTAAGATGATGTATAGAGTACTTACCTTGTTAGTGTCTCAGGACCTTCGGTCATGTGACTATGTTAATATCCTCTATGGTATGTTGGAGGACCTTTTTGGAGGTCCTTGGTTCACATGCTACCCATAACCCTTTGTAATGGTGATTGACACAAGTATTGGACCAATTAGCTCTAGTCCAGCCCCTGCCCATATAAGGGAGCTGTAGCCAATTATCGCTCTCTTGTGTTGCTGCTCTCGTGGATGCCGGACTAGCAGGACGGATCTGCACAACTTTCAAAGACAAGCTAGGCCAGAAAACCTGCCGGCCTCAGCAGAACCTAAACCTTGAGTTCTAAACTAATCCCCGCTAAAGCTAGCGTGACTACTGGACCGCAACAAAATCCCCTAAATCCAGTGGAACAGCGCATATCATCCTAAAGACTATAAATTGCTTAAGGTTCCAACCTTTGTCAATCTCCAAGAGAATTTGCATGTATAGAGACTGTTCCGGTTATGAAGCTTGCAGAAAATCTTCAGTAAAGTTCCAACAGTTTTCAGCAAACTCTCCGGTTGTGGACATTCAATTATTCTATACCTCCCTATCGCTCTTGGGAAGGGTGGCGGTAGGACAAGCATTGCCGAGGAGCCCTCACCCTGGCGTCGCCAATAGAAAGGGTTAAAGGGGTATTCCAGGAAAAAACTTTTTTTTTATATATATCAACTGGTTCCAGAAAGTTAAACAGATTTGTAAATTACTTCTACAATCTTAATCCTTTCAGTACTTATGAGCTTCTGAAGTTTAGGTTGTTCTTTTCTGTCTAAGTAATCTCTGACACCTGTCTCGGGAGACGCCCAGTTTAAAAGCAAATTCCCATAGCAAACCTCTTCTAAACTGGGCGTTTCCCGAGACACGTGTCATCAGAGATTACTTAGACAGAAAAGAGCAACCTAAACTTCAGAAGCTCATAAGTACTGAAAAGATTAAGATTTTTTAATAGAAGTAATTTACAAATCTGTTTAACTTTCTGGAGCCAGTTTTTTCCTGGATAACCTCTTTAACTATACACCCTTAGGTCACCGCATAGCTACACCCCATATACCCTACTCCCCCAGGCTATCACAATAAGATGTATGATCGCAGGGGTTCTGCAGCTGGGACCCCCGCAATCTCTGTGCAGCTCCCGGCGTTCTGTGCAGGGCGCTGCCTCTGAGACTGAGGCCTGATGTCACGGCCACGCCCCCTAAAGACGCTGTCACGCCCCCTCCCATAGACTTGCATTGAGGGGACTGGGCTATGACGTCACGAGCGTCGTCTCCAGCATTCGGAACAGTTTCAAACACTGAGCAGCGGAGTACCCCTTTAATTTTAAGAAAATCTGATGTTTGTTTGTTGTTTTTTTTGCAGAGAAACTGTCCGGCCAGAAACTGAATGTTGCCGAGGTGACACAGTCCGAGATCGGACAGAAACAGAAGCTGCAGACCATCCTGGACGACGTTCAGGAGTTTCTGAGACCTCAGGGGTGGGCCATACGCTGGAACGTTGACTGTGAGTCGATAAGTGGCGACGGTCATTTTATCATGTATAGAACGTTATGATAGAGATCAGCAAAAAATATGACAACACTTTAGCAACCTGACAAGTAGAGATGAGCGAACTTACAGTAAATTCGATTCGTCACGAACTTCTCGGCTCGGCAGTTGATGACTTATACTGCATAAATTAGTTCAGCTTTCAGGTGCTCCGGTGGGCTGGAAAAGGTGGATACAGTCTTAGGAAAGAGTCTCCTAGGACTGTATCCACCTTTTCCAGCCCACGGGAGCACCTGAAAGCTGAACTAATTTATGCAGGAAAAGTCATCAACTGCCGAGAGGAGAAGTTCATGACTAATCGAATTTACTGTAAGTTCGCTCATCTCTACTGACAATGAAAGGGAGCAGGAGTGTTGAAAGTGAGAAAATAAATAAATTAATTAATTAATAATTTAAAATATATTTTTTAATTTTTATATATGGTGTCCCAGCACCAAAGGCTGTCCTGTGGGCTGCGGGTCTCCCCTGGCGTGCCTGCTGCTCCTCTGTTGGGCCCTCTGTTAGAATGTTTGCCATGTTCATGCACTTTACTGTTCTATTCACTGTTTTTTGTATGATAAATGTATTGCCCCTTTAAGAAGGAGATGCAGAGTAATCAGGTGACCTTCTCTGCCCAATGGGAACCCCCAAATTCTCCTGTATATAATGTAGGGGGGGGGGGGGGGGGGGAGTTGTCCAAGGCAGTGCAGTTCTAGTCTGAGTTCAGTGTGGAAAGGAGGTGGAAGAAGTGTGGTTAGCCTGAAGAAAATCTCATGATCAAATCAGCTCCCCCATTCTGCAAGTGTTCCCCATACAGTTGGGGAGTCATACCCTGGCTGGGTCAGTGAAATTGGACCTTAGCAGAACCCTAGTCAGCATAGGATATCTCCAAGTCTCAAGGTTATCTAATATAAGTGGGTGAAAAGCACCATAAGTCCCAGCAAAACAACAGGGCTCCCAAGGGTTACACTGCATCCCTTCTGCTCTGTACTGCGTGTGTTGTACCATTTACACCTGTCTCAGTAAAAGACAGTTATCCGTGACTTGACGTCGGTGTATTTTTTGCCCCCGTGCCTGGCCCAGGAGACGCTGTCTCCACCTCGGACCAGACAGACCATGTATAGACTAACAGTGCCCCGGCGTCACAAATTCACAAGGATTCCTTGAACCCCCTTGCACCGTATGTGTGTGTATGTATGTATGTATATATATATATATATATATATATATATATATATATATATATATATATAAATTTTTATCATATATTTGTATTTTACATTTACTGTTCTGCTTATGCAAATGTTACTGTAAATTGGAACTTATTATTATTTTAGTTTTTTAATAATAATAAAAAATAATAATATTATAATCTAACATATAACCACAATAATCGATTCTCCCATTTTATACCTGAAGCAATTCACGGGAAGAACCTGGTTGCCATTCTGCACCTTCTGGTAGCCATGGCCATGCATTTCCGAGCTCCTATTCGACTTCCTGAACACGTGTCTGTACAGGTGGTGGTTGTGAAGGTAAGACAGCCGAACACGCGCCTGCTCTGATACCGAATTATTGAAAAAGAGCAGGGAAATCTTCTTGTCTTTTTCATGGAATGTTGCCGCCTGTAAAAAAAAAAATAAAAAAAAAAAAAATCATCAAATTGTACATGAGCAATGTTTACAAACCACCACTAGATGGCAGCAGAGGACAACAGGAAAACGTCCACGATTTTCCTGAACTCTGTTGCAGCGCACGTTCCATCAGTCCTCCAAGTATTCCTGCTATTAAATAGCTTTTTTTTTTTTTTTTTTTTTTTTTATATATATATATATATATATTTTTAAATTGAGTTTTCAATTGGAAATGCCTTGTGGTTTCTGGATCTCAATTGTTTTCTCCCCTGGTCGTAGTTATTCATTACTTACCAGAGCGGGGATCTTTAAAAGTGAATGAAAACAATGGCGTAAGATCTCTGTCAAAGTCATTTATACGGGAAAGAGAAGTGACATCTCAATGATACAGGCAGAGGCTTGGAGGTTGTAAATGAGTCCTTAGACCAGTGTTTCCCAACCAGGGTGTCTCCAGCTGTTGCAAAACTACAACTCCCAGCATGCCCGGACAGCCAACGGCTGTCCAGGCATTCTGGGAGTTGTAGTTTTGCAACAGCTGGGGGCATCCTGGTTGGAAAACACTGCTTTAGATGTTAGGTTTGATTGCAAGCAACCCATACAAAGAAGGGGGAATGTGATGAATAGACTGGTATCTGGGCATGCTGGGAGTTGTAGTTTTAAAACATCTGGAGGGCCACAGTTAACAGGTGTACTCTGCCGGAAAACATCTTATCCCCTATTCAAAGTATAGGGGATAAGATGTCTGATCGTGGGGGGTCCTGCCGCTGGGGACCCCCGCAATCTCTGCTGCGACACCCCAGTCAACCGTACGCGGAGCGAACTCCAGCCGCCACGCCCCCTCCATTCATGTCTATGGGAGGGGACATGAAGGCTAGCTGTACTAGCCATCACGCCCCCTCCCATAGACCTGAATGGAGGGGGCGTGGTAGGACGTCACAAACGCGGAAGCTCCAAGCTTCCGTGTTCCGGACGCTGACGCTGCCAGCCCAGGTATCGCAAAAGTCCCCAGCTGAGCAACCCCCCCCCCTCTCCCCCGCAATCAGACGTCTTATCCCTTTTCCTTTTGGATAGGGGATAAGCTGTTTTTCGTCTGAGTACCCCTTTAACAGACCACTGGTCTAGTCAGAGGAGAAGAATGCTGTGCAAGTGCCCCTCTGCATACACTTCCTGGCGGTCGAAATTGATGCCGTATGGTTGATAAATCACAGAATTTTCCTGCCTACACATGTAGGGTAATGTGCCGCAACACGATAAGTGGGTAAAAGTATTTGCACCCCAGTAAGCCAACCTATGTAGACCTTCCTCAGTAGCGTTGGAACAAATTGTGCTTTAGCAACTGTGTTCCTACTAGCAACTCCACTAAAGTGTATAAAGGGTGCATTAGAGCCTTTCTCTTCAGTATATCCACTAAGGAGGTGATTGTTAAAGGGACAGTGACCAACTACTCATTCATCTGCCTAAAAAGTGCAACATTTCCTCTCTGTGCTGAAAAGACTGTAATATTTGGATTTGTATAGAAGGTGGGGAACGTGACATCACCATCTACATCGCTGAAGAACTACTACTCCCAGCTAGCCTGCATTACTGAATTTCCTGCCTTTTGTGTTTCAGAAGCGAGAAGGCCTCCTGCAGACCAACCACGTGACCGAGGAGCTGACGACCACAACAGAGTAAGCACCAATGTCACTTATTGTGCCAGCACTTACACTGTCCTGGCAGCCAGGGGAGCCCTTGCACCCTTGTCCTGGCAGGGAAGAGGAGCCCTTGCACCCTTGTCCCGGCAAGGAAGAGGAGCCCTTGCACCCTTGTCCCGGCAGGGAAGAGGAGCCCCTGCACCCTTGTCCCGGTAGGGAAGAGGAGCCCCTGCACCCTTGTCCCGGCAGGGAAGAGGAGCCCTTGCACCCTTGTTCCGGCAGGGAAGAGGAGCCCTTGCACCCTTGTCCCGGCAGGGAAGAGGAGCCCTTGCACGCTTGTCCCCGCAAGGAAGAGGAGCCCTTGCACCCTTGTCCCCGCAAGGAAGAGGAGCCCTTGCACCCTTGTCCCGGCAAGGAAGAGGAGCCCTTGCACCCTTGTCCTGGCAGGGAAGAGGAGCCCTTGCACCCTTGTCCCGGCAAGGAAGAGGAGCCCTTGCACGCTTGTCCCCGCAAGGAAGAGGAGCCCTTGCACCCTTGTCCCCGCAAGGAAGAGGAGCCCTTGCACCCAGGGGCGTAGCTATAGAGGTAGCAGTCGCATTGGGGCCCTGGTGCCTAAGGGGGCCACAAAGCACATCTGCCCCATAAGAGACCAGTATTATAATTGGCATATGGGGCCCTGTTGTAGATTTTGCATTGGGGCCCAAAAGCTACAAGCTACGCCTCTGCTTGCACCCTTGTCCCTGCAGCCAAAGGTGTAAGCTAAAGAACCGCGCTGATCTTTATATATATATAGCGGGAGATGTTCGCTGCTGCATAGCAATCTATAACAAAATTAGACCCCCCCCCCCCCTCTTAGAAATGGCACCCCATCTGCTCTCAGGTTGTGCCTGGTATTACAGCTCAGCTGTAGTGAATAGAATTTGAGCTGTAATACTGCTCGCAACCTGTGAACAGATGTGGCGCTGTTCTTTTTTTTTTTTTTTTTTTTTTTTAAGAAAGCGGCGCTGTACTTGCTTGCACTCTCGCTCTTCCTCTCATGCCTTCGCCATGACTGACAGCCTGGAAATTGCGTCCGGAGATGTTACAGTGGAGGCACTGAGACATGACTAAAATATAATTGCTTTTTAAGTAATCTCCAGCCAGCCGCGGCTGGGTAATGATGAGCGGTGATCCGGAGGTGGGAGTCGGATCATGACATCCATAGGTCGCTGACGGCTTCTGCTCCAGAGACTGAGCCATCTGCCGGGAGCTGTAGATTAGCAATATGGAGCCCCTGTTATGTGCTGTCACCATGTTGGTAATGGGGACCGGTCACGATGAGATCAGTCATGTGGGTTAGTCAGCATTAAAGCAGTGTTTCCCCAACCACGGTGCCTCCAGCTCTTGCTAAACTACAACTCCCAGCATGCCCGGA
Organism: Hyla sarda; assembly: GCF_029499605.1. Classification (NCBI taxonomy): domain Eukaryota; kingdom Metazoa; phylum Chordata; class Amphibia; order Anura; family Hylidae; genus Hyla; species Hyla sarda. The sequence continues at coordinate 403,155,799 of NC_079192.1, forward strand.
CAGCCATTGGCTGTCCGGGCATGCTGGGAGTTGTAGTTTTGCAACAGCTGGAGGCACATTGGTTGGGAAAATACTGCCTTGAAGGAGAAGTCTCATTCCTGACATTACAGAAAAACGTATCCCCTATCCCCAGTTTTAGATCACGGGGGTCTGACTGCTGGGGCCCCCTTGTGATCTCTTGTACTGAGCCCCAGCTCTCCGCCAGAATAGCGCGTCACGACCCCCGCCCCCTCCATATATCTCCATCGGAGAGCCGAAGATTGCCGAACGGCTCTCCCATAGAGATATATGGAGGGGGTGTTGCGGCCCCCGTTTCGTGCAGGGGTCGTGATGCGCCACTTTGGGTGGTTGGACTTCCCCTGATCTAAAACGTATCTCCTATTCTGCGCAGAGGGGATACATTTTTCCCCCCCCTCCTTTTAAAGGATGATGTCACAGTGGAGCTGAGGGCATAGAATTCTGTTTATGCTCCGCCCCTGCGGAACTAGTGCTAGGTCTGGCACAGTGGATCACTTTTGTTTAAATAGATTAAGGGTGTATTCACACATACAGTGTCTTGCGCAGATTTGATGTGCAGGATTTGAAGCTGTGTTCAGTCAGTTCGTTTATTCTAAAATCTGCAGCTTCAAATCCTGCACGTCAAATATGCGTAGGATACTGTACTGAGTGTGAATAGACCCCTAAAGGGGTTTTCTAGAATTTGGGACTTATAGGGGTACTCCGGTGGGAAAAAAAGGAAAAAATATTTTTTAATTTTTTTAAAATGAACTGGTGCCAGAAAGTTAAACAGATTTGTAAATTACTTCTGTTTGAAAATGTCAATCCTTTCGGTACTTATTAGCAGCTGTATGCTACAGAGAAAATTCTTTTCTTTTTGAATTTTTTTGTCTTGTCCACAGTGCTCTCTGCTGATACCTCTATCCGTGTCAGGAACGGTCCAGAGCAGCATAGGTTTGCTATGGGGATTTTCTCCTGCTCTGGACAGTTCCTGATACGGACAGAGGTGTCAGCAGAGAGCACTGTGGACAAGACAATAAAGAAATTCAAAAAGAAAAGAATTTCTTCTGTAGCATACAGCTGCTTATAAGTACTGGAAGGGTAACATTTTTTTTTAAATAGAAGTAATTTACAAATCTGTTTTAACTTTTTGGCTCCAGGTGATTTAAAAATCAAATAAAATAAAAATTCCCACCAGAGTACCCATTTCAGCCATCCGTTTCATTTTGGTGGGGGTACGACTCCTCACAGAATGCCCTAAGAACAGCGCTATAGATTTTTTAGTGGCTGTGCCTGGTATTGCAGCTTGATCTAATACACTTTAATGGAAGTAAGGTGCGGTTAACTGCAATGCCAGGCACGTCCACTGCAAAATGTATGGCGCTGTGCCTGGTAAACAATAAAGGGAGCTCTCTGTGTGGTGTAGGTGTTGCCAGGAGTCAATCCCTAGAACACAAACACCCCTCTAACATGGCTAATTATTATTATTATTATTATTATGTTAAAAAAAAATAAAAAAAAAATGTGTGTGTGTTTGTGTATATATATATATATATATATATATATATATATATATATATATATATATATATATATATATATATATATATATATATATATATATATATATATATTATATATTAACTTTTTTTTTTTTTTTTTTCATATTTTTCTTATTACAGATAAAATTAGACATTTGGCAATTTGTGGCTACAAATATTTGTATTGTTATACATTTGCATTTTTTTTAGTTTTTATAATTCTCAATTTTTTTTTTCTCTATAGGATGATGATGGGAAAATTTGGTGAGTCAAAACTATTTAGTTTTTACGTGGGTATGTGTATTAATGGCTTTCTGGGCATGCTGGGAGTTGTAGTTTTTTTTAACAGCTGGAGACACTCTGTTTGGAAACACTGATCTAGGTGCTCTTGGGATTTCTTAGATGAATATAGAAATAAAATATGAATGTTGTCGTCTTGTCTCCTCTTAGAGCGCGACGCCTTTGACACCCTCTTCGACCACGCTCCGGATAAGCTGAGTGTTGTTAAGAAGGTAAGTGCTCGATCATCCTGGCGTCAGGACTTTGGTTTCCCTGATGATGTAATGACCAGTCACGTGATGTCATCGCTTTATATTTGCAGTCACTGATCACATTTGTGAATAAACATCTGAACAAGCTGAACCTGGAGGTCACGGAGCTGGAGACACAGGTAGAGTGTACATCATAAAGTGCCCTTTGCCTTCTCTATGGTTCATGCAGGGGGGAGGGGCCTACAGATAAGTTGTCGCTTCCCCAAGGTCTAAATTTTATACAATACAATTAAAAAGTGTCTTTCTTCCAAAAACAGCGCCACGTTTGTTCAAAGGTCATGTGTGGTATTGCCGCTCAGCCTCATCAGCTTTTATGGAGCTGAACTGCACTACCACCCATGGCCAGGTGTAGTGCTGTTGCTTAAAAGTAATGGTCTCTTTGGCCAAAGTGGGGTGCAGTATCAAGAGTGTCTCCCTATCGGGAGGACTTGTCCTGTCCTGCCTTACACAGACAATCCATTGATGTAAATAGGCAAAGTGTAGCGCTTCATTTGACCTGCGGGAGTGCTGCAGCAAAATTAAACACTTATTGCTATGCAATTTTCGATCTGCGATCTGAATCTTTATACAATACCTACTTGCTAGAAGGATCTGCTGACAAAGCGGAGGACTCCTTTAAGCTAATAATCTCATGTCCATGGTGAGAAGAAGACAGCCCCTTAAACCCAGATACTTTGTTCCAAAAACAGCGCCCTCATGTCCTCAGTTTGTGTGTGAAGACACTTGTGGTGCTGTTTCTTTGCTATGTTTTCTAATCCTGGATAACCCCTTTCAACCTATGTATTCTCTATAGCAGTGGTCTCCAAACTGTGGACCTCCAGCTGACTGTAGAGACCCAATTAGCTCCTAGCAGGCTATAACTACCCCTCCCCCTTACTACAATAATTAATTAAATAATAACTGACACAACAACAATTCAACTTTTCCGTGGGTGGGGATCGGCCAAAGCTTTATTTATAAAATTACTTATATAAATAACAATTTAACTGTAACAAAGACACCGATTGGCTTCTTGCCAACCCGAGAGGTGCTGCCACACTGTCCTGTGTGGAGGTCTACCCCGGGTTGACCCGCTTTCACCTTCTTCTTACCGCCAAGCTGTGACTTACAATAAACAGAGATACAAAAAGGGAGGGAGGGAGGGCAAAACTCCGGGTCCTGGGCAGATTGAGGGGGGAAGGGAGGCACCACAGCTATAAATACCCAGGGGAGGGCCCCTGAAAGCCCGGGAAACTATTAGACCCCTGATTGGTGCACTCCTTCCCCCCACCCATGGGACATACCACTATAGTTAGCAACAAGTTTTTACAGGCGGGGGAGGGGGCTAAAAAACATTGCCTGTATATTTCTTAACCCCTTAACTGCTCACCAGTCAGGGGGCAAGCTAGTTATGCACAGCTTGCCCCTCCAGACTGTTGAGACCCAATTAGCTCCGAGCAGGCTATAACTACCCCTCCCCCTTACTACAATAATTAATTAAATAATAACTGACACAACAACAATTCAACTTTTCCGTGGGTGGGGATCGGCCAAAGCTTTATTTATAAAATTACTTATATAAATAACAATTTAACTGTAACAAAGACACCGATTGGCTTCTTGCCAACCCGAGAGGTGCTGCCACACTGTCCTGTGTGGAGGTCTACCCCGGGTTGACCCCGCTTTCACCGTCTTCTTACCGCCACGGAGGAGACCAGTTAGCCCTACACTGGGCTCCGACCCCCACCCAAGAGATACTGGATAGCCAACACCTGGGGCCAACTCAGCCCCCCGAACACACCCAACACATTTCCTCTCCAGGAAAGTCGCCCAACACATTTCCTCTCCAGGAAATTCGCCCAACACATAACCTCTCCAGGAAATCCGAGGTACCTGCTGCCAGGTCCTATGTTTTTTTATTTTTATTTTTATTTTTATTTTTTGTATTCACTAACTCTTGTGTGAACTCATTTCTCAGACTCGCCCATACACCGAAGAGTGCCGCAGCACTCGCACCACCTTGCGGAAAGCCGCTCGCAAAACAAAAACACATGTGGGAAACATCAAACTGGGCGAAAATAGCAACGCAACATGCAGATCGCCCGCGCCCCACGCGCTGCGCTACCCTCTCCGGAAACTGAGCCCTCTCCGCCGACACCGACACAAAAAGAGAGCGAATCCCAAACTCACAACACCCCCTCCTACAAAGAGAAGCCAAAACCCAAAACAGACAATCGAGGGTGGGGAGCATAAAAGAAAAAGGGGGGGGGGGAGGCCCCCACCGCAGTCCAGTCAACAATAGGACGACAACCGGAAAAAACAGTCATTCGTGGACCCTCATGCAGCACAAGCTGTGTGCCCCAGATCGCCTAAGCAATCTCGGACCGACGGACCTGAAAACGCACAAAATAGGCACCCAAAAAACACATCAGACAACCAAGTGTCATGGAAGGAGACGAGGAGAAAGAAAGTGCCCCATCCACCTAGCCCCGAAAAAAGCCAGCGCAAAACCTCGGATCAGAAAAAACGACGCAAAAGAGACAACCAAAAATCCGACCCACAGCCGCCACCAAGCGACCCAAAAACTGATAGGAAAAAACGGTCGCCGACAGCAAGGCCACCCGCTCACGGGCCCAGCCCCTAGGTATACACCAACATCCCATCAACCGCAAAGCAGAAAAGAAAAATCACCCCCCGCCATGCGGCAACCTCACCCCACTGGATCGCAGCACAGTGGGAAAGCACCCTTTTTTTTTTTTTTTTTTTTGCACTGAGTAGTAGGTGATTCACACGAACAGGTGAAGATACCCAGCGTCACATACTAAGAATGTTAATTGGATACATGCAGAATACAGCCCAAATCTCGAACCTCCTTGGATAGGAGACACAGCAGTTAACTTCTTTTATCACAGCCTATCAAAACGAAATAGGAAGTCAAACAGCAGAACCTTGTAGGTACAAAAAACAAAACCCCTATCCACAGACACATTTGGAACCTTCGGGACCCTCCTTGACTGTAGACATCCCGGCCTCCACACCAACCCCAACTACTCGCAAGCGCCTCACCGCGAGTGCGACCAAGTCGCAGGAGCCACTAAAGCGGACCAAGAAATACACCAATCTCCACGATGACCCACAGGCCGAAAATTTAACCACAACTGTATCACTCAGTCCTACCCCGGGACCCGAACCCGAGGTGGTCTCCCATTCCACAGCCACATGAGCAAACCTTCCGACTCCACCCAAGGGAGCAACCTCCGGAACCACTGCCAGAGAACGGGACAAAGCGTCAACACCCAATACCGACCCCAGGGAGTACAGCCGCAAAATAAACCTTATCTCCAAACAGCAAAGCACTAGGTGCAACAAGCCGAGCGCAGGAAGAAAGCCGAAAGAAAGAAATAATAACAGTGACAACGCCCCAAATGTCAGACCGACAAAACGCCCCCGATCACTCAAATCACACCCAAAAAAGAAAAGCATCACCAAATTATAGCGCAATCAAGCACAGGGGCCACGCCAACCCACACAGTACCGTTACAATCCTAGAACATGAACTGCCGAAGCAAGCACCCAAAGTCCCACAACCAACACCAAAGGAAAAAGCGCAAACAAAAAACCCAAGCATGGCAGAAACCCACTGACTACCAAGACACCCAGTAGTAAACCACCCTGCAGCACCACTGGAAAACCAAAACACCACACCAACAACCAACCAAACCAGCCACACCCGGGAACAGAGCGAGCTCCCCATGAGCTGCAACGGGGGACTGAAAGCAGGCCTGTCCACTGCATCACGCCTGAAAAAACCCCAACCAACCGGAACGCCAGCCCTTAGTGCACCAGGGGCACATATGCGGGGGCACAGATACCACACACCCTCGGCGGCCAGAGACAACCTGCAGGAAAAAACTCCGCCCTGAACCACATTCCACCCATTCAGTAAACCAGCAAGGACCGGAACCGGGGCACATAGCGAGCCCTGAAGAAACCAAAACAGAGAAAACGCAATTACTCCCTGACCATAGGAAAGCAGCAAACCAACGCCAACAAGGCATGCGGAAGACATGCTAATCTCCTCAAAATCGTTCCAATTTTAACATACATGCTGCCGAAGCGAGCACAAAATATGGACGCTTCACAAATTTGCATGTCAGCCTTGCAGCAACAAACCACACCCCAACAAGTGTAGAGCACAGGAGAATCACCCTCCGGAATACCACCACGAACAGAAGAAACCACACAGGCAAGACAAACGGAGACACAAGCAAAACCTACCCCCAGAGACTCAAGCGAAACCTACCCTCCGCCACATCAGCCAAAGCACCCAGCACGACATACAGGAGTCCCATGCCTACATGAGATTGGGCGAAACAGGAAAAAACAGCAGACAAATATACTAGGACAATGGAGCAGCGGAGAGAGACTACAACTTAAGATGGAGAGATAAACCAAACAAAGGGGGAGAAAACCCAAAGAAACAAAACCGTGACTGGGTGGCAGCCACCGATTCAGGAAAAGGAACATGCCTACGGGAGCTAAGTCAGCAAAACCCCGGCCACCTAGAGCGTAAGGCCAAAAGACCACACACCCAAGCGCGCACCGCAGAAAATGATACCCTACCAAAGCACCCCGTCAAGAAGAGACGTACCCAACTCACAACCAGAGACCAACACAGATATACACCCATATCCGAGACCCAAACTCAACAAACACACGGGAACAAAAGGACGAACACTACACAGACGTAGCCATAAGCACACAAACCAGGGAAGGGGCAAAGCCCCACATCAGAACACTCACCAATTCCAGAAAATGGAGAAGCACAACAGAGGGAGGAACCACTTCACCACCGCCGCAGGCGTGGGACAAGGCACGCTGGAGACCGCCGGGTCGCGGGCACTCGGCCGCCGCCCGGAACGGCGCCGGAAACCACGCTGGGAAAACAGCAGTAGAGGACTCCGAGGGAGAACCCTGCGGGAAGAACCGAAACACCTACTCCCCGCAGGTGAACAGAAGGCCCAAAAAACACCGCCTGTGCCGCCCCCCAGGACCAGAGCGAGAGCGGCGACAAATACGTCTATGCCCCCATCCGGCCCCAGAGGGGGGAAGAGCAACACGAAATCAGGGGAGCACTCCCTACCCCTCCACGGGGGGCATTGGAGAGGCAGGAGGAAGGAGGACAGCAGCGGCAGCAGTGGGGGAAGGGGGGGGGTTGGGAACTCGGGGCAGAGAGGTGATGGGGAGGCGTGGGGGGGGGCGCAGTGGCTGCAAGAACCATGGGGAGCACTGGAAGAGCACGAGCAGCAGCAGTGGGCAGGGGGGGAGTGCTAGTGTGGTGGGGGTAAGGAGCCGGGCAAAGGAGTGGGGACGGTATGAGGGCTCATATAGTTGGCGTTGTGATCTGAAGCTGTCCGCAGTACCATTGTCGTTTCGATCAGAGTTTGAGATCGCTGTTTTTCATATTTACGGTATAAAAAGGGGTCAAAAATACGCTATTTTGGACTGTGAAATTTATTTATTCAAGTAATATTACTTATTTATGTATTTTATTCATTAATTAATAAATTTGTAATGTTTTTTTTTTTGTTTTTTTTTTTTATTATACACGTACGCCATAGACTTAAGTGACTATATTTATTTATTAATTTTTTTAATTAATGAATTAATTTATTTATTTTTTTATACTACGGACATGTAGGCACGCGGCGATACCACACATGTGTATGTTGTTGTAATATACAGTATTTTATGTATTATTATTTTATTTATAGATTTTAATTTTTTATCATTACTATTATGATATTTTTATTTTCTTTTTTTTTTTTTCTTTTTTATTATTATTAATTTTATTTTTTATTTATTTATTTTATGATGGGGAAAAGGGGGGTGATCAAACGTGTAAAATTGCAAGGGTTAAAAGATCTTTATTAACTTAACTATTCAAATACTTCAACAGTTTTTTTTTTTTTTTTTTTTTGCAATGCTATAGCTCCCCTAGGAGCTATAACACTGCACACACTGAACCTGACACCGATCACTTGCCATGTAGTAACATGGCAATGATCGGTGTTATCAATGATTGATTGCTCAAGCCTGAATTTCAGGCTTGGAGCAATCAATTGAGGAGCGGACGCGCAGGAGGCAGGTGAGTGACCCTCCTGCTGCGTCCCAGCTGATCGGGACATCGCGATTTTATCGCGATGGTCCCGATCAGCCCGCTGAGCAGCCGGGATGCGTTCAATTACATTTTCAGACGCGGCGATGACTTTGATCGCCGCGTCTGAAAAGGTGATGCCGGACATCTGCCAGATCGGCGATGTCTGGCATTATCAGGGGTCCTGGTCGCTAATAGCAACTGGGACCCAACAGCTATAATGCGCGCTCACTATGTGAGCGCGGATTATAGCTGGGGACGCGCAAATGGACGTTAATAAACGTCCATTTGCGCAAACGTTAAAGGGGGTTAAAACAGCAGCAGCCACCCAGGGGCCGCCACCTCCAGAGCGGAGGGGACAAACAGGCAGGAGGGGGGGGGGGGGGGTTATGGTAAGGACCGCAACAGGGGGGGGGGGAGGCAGACGAAGAGGACCGCAACAGGGGGGAAAAAAGAGACGGACGGGGCAAGTAGGTAATCAGAGCCTGCTCCAGGAGCACCCCGGAGAGAGGGATCAAAGTACAGGCAGGGGAGAGGGCAAAAGAACGGGACAGGGCTCAAAGGGATTACAGTGGGAAAGGAGGGCAGGACTGATAAGAGGTCCGCCAGCCTCCTGAACCCGCCAAGGGTGCAACAGGAGGGGAGGCCAGCTCAGCCACAAGGGAGCATGCCAGCCCTCACCCTCCTGCTCCATCCAGGCCACAAATAAGGGGCAGACACATACCAGCCAGCAGTCAAAACTCCGGGTCCTAGGCAGATTGAGGGGGGAAGGGAGGCACCACAGCTATAAATACCCAGGGGAGGGCCCCTGAAAGCCCGGGAAACTATTAGACCCCTGATTGGTGCACTCCTTCCCCCCACCCATGGGACATACCACTATAGTTAGCAACAAGTTTTTACAGGCGGGGGAGGGGGCTAAAAAACATTGCCTGTATATTTCTTAACCCCTTAACTGCTCACCAGTCAGGGGGCAAGCTAGTTATGCACAGCTTGCCCCTCCAGTTGCAAAACTACAAAACAACCGTTGGCTGTGGGGGCATGCTGGGAGTTGTAGTTTTGCAACAGCTGGAGGTCCACAGTTTGGAAATCCTTTTGGATGACTTCTAATCTGACAGTCTGTTTATAGGGCTTAGAGTTATAGGGTTGTCCAGGATTTTATAAAAGCATGGCTCATATGTTAACAGGATGAAGACACTTTCTCTTACACTGATGATGGCCCATGGTTCGATTATTTTTAGTTTTTTATTTTTTTTCTGGAAAGTTGTATGGGAAAAAAAAAAAAAAAAAAAAAAACAACCTGCACCCACCTAAACAGCACCACTCTTATCCATGGCTGCATAAGGTATTGCAGCTCAGTCCAATTCACTTGACTCTGTCCATAGAAGAATCTGGTGCTGTTTTTGAATATAAAGTTGATTTTTCTGTGGTGTTTCTCATGTATTCCTGGTAATTTTTTGTCCCCAGTTTGCTGATGGAGTTTACTTGGTCCTCCTTATGGGACTTCTGGAGAACTACTTTGTCCCACTACACAACTTCTTCTTGACCCCAGAAGGCTTTGATCAGAAGGTAAGCAATGTATAGAAATAAATGTGACTTAATATAACTTGTATTGCTCTTGAGTTAAATCCTTTTTTTTTTTTTTTATATAGCTTTTAGCTGCATTCACAATGGAACTGTATAAATACCATTGCAATGAGCTCCCCCTAGTGGTGGCTGTAGGCAGACAGAATTTGATCACTTTAAGGGGTAGTCCAAGCAACTGACCTTTTTTAGATACTGGCCCTGATTTACTATTGTAAACCCGACATGTTTTGTCGGGTTGTGTGCCAGATTCTGAAAGAAAAACCCCGCCAACTCTCCATTTTACTGAGAAAACGGGGTGTGGCCATGTGGTAAAGTGGGAGTGGCTGCTGAAATGGGGCGTGTCCTTAAACATTTTCACAAAATCCCAACATATTTACTAAGGTTTTCAAAGAAAATTTAGCAGATTTAAGCTGAGGAAAACCCGAGGAAAGATCAGAGCATGTGTAAAATAAATAAATTAAATAAAAAAATAAAAAAAAAAGGAAGGGAAACCTTAGGTCCGACAGTGGAAAAAGAATTGTAGGGAATTTAAAACCCACAAAGAAGCCTCCACTCCACTCTTAGTAAATCAGGGCCGTTGTGTCTGTCTGATCACAAGGGGTCCGACTACTGGGAACCCTGCAATCTCTTGTCCATGGCTGCAATAGGTATCGTACGGGACCCCGGCTACTTACTCATCCTCTGGCCCCCACCTTCCTGAACGAACGCAAATGACAGCCCGCTCATCCAGTCACCCACTGAGGGGGGACGTCGATGCGGCTGGTGATAGGTTCGGTCACTTACAATTGTCCAGGAAGGTGGAGGCCACTCTGCTCTATTGAAGTGGAGTAAAGTGGCCTCCACTGGGTAGCTGGGGCCCCATTGCGTCGGGGTCTCAGCAGTCTGACCCCCGCCATCAGACCCTAATCCCCTTGTGGATGGGGAAAAGTGTCTAAAAAGTTCTGTTCCATGGGCTACCTTTTTAAGGGTTATCCCGAAAATAAACATTATCTAGCTATCTGATCAGTGGGGGTCGGACTGCTTGGACCCTAACCATCACATAAGTTCAGGTCAAATGTCCCCCAAGTGAATGGAACGGCAGTGCGAATGTTCAGCTGCTCTGTTGGCTTTCTATGGGACTTCTAAACCTTGCCGAGTTTGCGACTAGGAAATATTCATATATATATATATATATATATATATAGCTAGAGAGAGAGATATAGATAGCTAGAGAGAGAGATATAGATAGCTAGAGAGAGAGATATAGATAGCTAGAGAGAGAGATATAGATAGCTAGAGAGAGAGATATAGATAGCTAGAGAGATATAGATAGAGAGAGAGAGAGAGAAATCAACTGGCTCCAGAAAGATAAACAGATTTGTAAATTACTTCTATTAAAAAAAATCTTAATCCTTTCAGTACTTATGAGCTGCTGAAGTCGAGTTGTTCTTTTCTGTCTAAGTGCTCTCTGATGACACCTGTCTCGGGATCTGTCCAGAGTAGAAGCAAATCCCCATAGCAAACCTCTTCTACTCTGTGCAGTTCCCGAGACAAGCAGAGATGTCAGCAGAGAGCACTGTTGTCAGACAGAAAAGAACAACTCAACTTCAGCAGCTGATAATTATTGGAAGGATTAACATTTTTTAATAGAAGTAATTTACAAATCTGTTTAACTTTCTGGAGCCAGTTGATATATATAAAAAAAAAAAAAAAAAAAATGTTTTTTCCTGGAATACCCCTTTAAAGGTAATTTGAGGTGGATTCTAGAGAAATTGCTCGTAATTGCTTGTAAATGAAATGCTCTATACCAGTCGGCCAATTTTCCTTCACTTCTTATTTGCACATCTTTTGGAAGCACTTATAAAAAAACAAACTAAATGTAAAACAAATTACACATGTAAATGAAGTATTTTCCCGGTAACCGCTGCTTTTATGATATTCTCGAAACTGCATCAAACTTTCATAACTGGGAGGATGACATTTTGTCAAACGTGACATTCAGCGTGTGACTACCTAATCTAACATTACGGTAAGTGGCGGGCGGCGGGGCTGTGTACCGAACGCCGGCAAGAAAATCACACAGTTATCTCTAATCATGCCATCGGCTGTCCGGGCTTGCTGGGAGTTGTAGTTTAGAAACCTCTAGAGGTCCGCAGGTTGAAGACCACTGCGGCCTTCGACATCATCCAGTCCCCTCTCACCCCCCTTTAGTTCTGTACAGTACTCGCCTCCGCTCGGCGCTGGTCCGGTGCTGCAGGACTGTCCGGTGGGGAGGTCGTCCGGTGGGATAGTGGTTCCGGGCTGCTATCTTCACCGGTCCAGTGGCGGTCCTTACTGTCAATTACTGGTAAGGACCGCCCACTGGACTCTGAAGTACAGTTCAGCCTTTTTTTATCCCCATAGGACCGGAAATAGAAGCTAATTGGTGGGTGTCCGACCACTGGGGCAGCCCATCTTTACAACAGGAACATAATTGTCCCCTGAATGAACAGATCGCACCTGCACAGTCACCGCCCCATTTATTCTCTATGCGGCTGCGGAACATTTACGAGTTCGGCGATAGGAAACGTTGTGCGGCCTCATAGGGGATGAATGGAGCTTTGGCCGTAATACATTCCGTGCTGTTCATTACAGGAACAATTGTTCGCTTCTTTGGACCCCCGCCATCAGCTGAGATGGGAATACCCCATTACGGGGTGGCCCACCTAATAGGTGGAGCCTAAGCTCCTGAGATGTATCCCAGTCCCGTTTGTTGCCTAACGGTTCCTTACTACATATACATTCAGATGGCTTTGGACATATATATTTATCATTTTTCCTAACTTCGTGATTTTACACATGAGGGTCACCGTTGGCAAACGCCTTCTCTCGTTGCAGGTCCACAATGTCACTTTTGCCTTTGAGCTGATGGAGGATGGAGGTCTGAAGAAACCAAAAGCCAGGCCGGAAGGTATGGACTTGTAAGAAATAGTCGGATCCCTTGTAGTTTAATAACCTTAAAGAACCGGATTAGAAACTACCGTAATCTAGATTATTGGATGCGGAGGAGCCACCTAGATGAGACCCAACGATCAGTAATCGATATATATATATATATATATATATATATATATATATATATATATATATATATATATATATATATATATATATATATATATATATATATATATATATATATATAATATATTACACACTGGTCCCTCAAGTTACAATATTAATCGGTTCCAGGACGACCATTGTATGTTGAGACCAGAACTCTATGGAAACCTGCTAATTGGTTCTGAAACCACCAAAATGTCATCCAAAAATAGGAAAAAGTGAGGATTAAAGAAAAATAAGTAGATAACTAATATAGATAAAGCAAATCCTTACATATAAAAGTAAGAAAGATCTGCTGGAAGCTGTAAATCACGGTCTATGTCAGTGTTTCCCAAGCAGGGAGCCTCCAGCTGTTGCAAAACTACAACTCCCAGCATGCCCGGACAGCCAAAGGCTGTCCGGGCATGCTGGGAGTTGTAGTTTTGCAACAGCTGGAGGCACCCTGCTTGGGAAACAATGGTTTATGTAGAGGACAGGAGCTTCTTCAGGGTCCTAGACAGAACACACAGTGTCCCAAATGGAGCCGCCCTTACTTGGTGTCCAAAAGGAGCAGCTAACCCTGGCACAGGTAAGGAGTAGTACAGAACATGTAATACCTCCCTGTACTGTAGGGGGCGCTACCAGACACCAGTCAGTGCATACGCTTCAGTAATACAGGTAGAGAGTACAGAACATGTAATACCTCCCTGTACTGTAGGGGGCGCTACCAGACACCAGTCAGTGCATACGCTTCAGTAATACAGGTAAAGAGTACAGAACATGTAATACCTCCCTGTACTGTAGGGGGCGCTACCAGACACCAGTCTGTGCATATGCTTCAGTAATAGAGGTGATTTACCAGTGAATGCCCATTCTGATTGGTCAGTTCCTCCAGTTGTGACAAGTTTCACAGATCTGAACTGTGCGTACATTGTATGTTGAGTCTGGTTTCAAGTTACGATGGTCCAGAAAAGATCATTGTATGTTGAAACTATTGTATGTTGAGGCCATTGTAAGTTGAGGGATCACTGTGTGTGTGTGTGTGTGTGTGTGTGTGTATGTATGTATGTATGTATGTGTATATATATATATATATCTCTCTCTATCTCTCTATCTCTCTATCTCTCTATATATCTCTATCTCTCTCTCTCTCTCTCTCTATATATATATATATATATATATATATATATAATATATATTATATGTGTGTGTGTTGTGCTCTGTCACTGTGTAAAAGTGGGCAGCTGATGACTGTATAAATGATGGGCCACGTAAGCATTACGCTGCATAAAAGACACATTAAACAAGTGGTGATCTGCTGGATCGGTGCGCCCATATAAAAGGACCCATCAGGCTTTACATCATAAAGGGGTACTCCACTGGAAAACATTTTTTTTTTAAATCAACTGTTCCCAGAAAGTTAAACAGATTTGTAAATTAATTCTATTAAAAAAATCTTAATCCTTCCAGTACTTCTCAGCTGCTGTATGATCCACTGTTCTTTTCTTTTTGAATTTCCTTTTTAGTCTGACCACAGTGCTCTCTGCTGACACCTCTGTCACTGTCAGGAACTGTTCAGAGTAGGAGCAAATCCCCATAGCAAACCTATCCTGCTCCAGACAGTTCCTAAAATGGACAGAGGTGTCAGCAGAGAGCACTGTGGTCAGAAAGAAAGGAAATTCAAAAAGAAAAAAACTTCCTGTGGAGCATACAGCAGCTCATATGTACTGGAAGGATTAAGATTTTTAAAAATAAGTAATTTTACAAATATGTTTAAAGGGGCACTGCCGTGCTGACAACTTATCCCCCATCTAAAGGATAGGGGATAAGTTTCTTGATCGCGAGGGGTCTCTCTGCTGGGGACCCCCGCGATCTCGCACGCAGCACTCCGCTCTCATCAGGCCCCGGAGCGAACATCCGCTCCGGGTCTGATAACTGCCGATCATGGGGCCGGAGTATCGTGACGTCACGGCTCCGACCCCTCAATATCACTCTATGGCAGGGGGCGAGACAGCCGCCTTGCCCCTGCTATAGACTTGCATTGAGGGGGCGGAGCCTTGACGTCACGATCACCAGCCCCGTCATCAGACCCGGAGCGGATGTTTGCTTCGGGGCCTGATGAGAGCGGGGTGCTGCATGCGAGATCGTGGGGGTCCCCAGCGGCGGGACACCGTGTGATTAGGTAACATATCCCCGATCCTTTAGATAGGCGATATGTTGTCAGCACGGTAGTACCCCTTTAACTTTCTGGCACCAGTTTATTTAAGAAAAAAAAAAAAGGTTCTCCAGCTGTACTCCTCCCCTAGACAGGTTATCCCCTATCCAAAGGATAACATGTCTGATCGCGGGGGGGGGGGGGGTCCAGCTGCTGGGCCCCCCCCCCCCCCACTATATCCGCCGCAGCAGCCCAGTCATCTGCTGCGTGGAGTGAACTCTGCCCCGTGTCGGATGACTGCTGACCACATCCGCCATGCCCTTTCCATTCATGTCTGTGTACTAGCCGTCACGACTCCTCCCATAGACCTGAATAGAAGGGACATGGCGGCTAGTACACAGCCGTCACGTCTCCTCCCATAGTCATTAATGGAAGGGGCATGGCAGCCTCAGGCTTTTGTGTTCATGAACGCCACAGCGCCAGCCCGGAAATCCTTTGGATAGGGGCTAACATGTCTAGGGGCGGAGTACCCCTTTAAGTGTTGCGTTATCTTTTATATAGTAAAAAGAAACGGCTCCAACACATCTGGACGTCCAACGTTTGGTTTTGATCTGTAGTAATTTGCTGAAGCTCATTTACCGGAATGTAATTTAATTTCCCCCCCCCAACTCTTGCTTATCTGTCAGTATTCTGTCCTCATCGAGGCTTCATGCCTGGGAATAAAATGACTTTCTATAAATTGGGATCGTTATTCTGATTTTGCGCGTTGCCCGGAGGTGACGAGGATTATAAATCAATGTGATAATGGACTTTTGCTCTTCGCAACAAAGCTTGACGAT